>NW_028255974.1:0-170085 GCF_971803275.1 Cyanistes caeruleus | reverse complement strand
CCTGCTAACAGCCCATCCCTGTTTGCCCTTTCCTTTCTGGCCCCACTCCCCATTTCAGCTCCTGAGCTGGCACTGCGGGAACGTCCCTGGGGAGCAGGATCATCCTACAAGTGCTTCAGGAATTGTCTGCAGGGTCCTGCAGGGCCTCGTGCTGCTCCCTTGCCAGAGGCAGCACAGGCCAGGGGGGCACATCTGGGCTGCTGTGTCTGGCTGTGCGGCTCCCTGTTCTGGGCAAGGAGGAGGAGCTGGAGAGGCTCTGCAGGACTGACAGGATGGGCTTTGGGACCTGTGTGGAGAAGCTGAGGGACCTGGGCTGCTGCACCTTCTGAAGAGGAGGCCCAGGGTTCATCCTGCACCTGCTGCAAGGGTGGTTTGAGAGAATCAAAGAATCAGCAAGGTTGGAAAAGACCTTGGAGATCATCAAGTCCGAATTGTACACTGACACACCTTGTCTTCCCTGAGCCTCCAGGATAAACAACCCCATCTCCCTCAGCTGCTCCTCACAGGACTTGTGCTCCAGACCCCTCACCAGCCTTGTTGCCCTTCTCTGGACAACCTCCAGCCCCTCCATGGCCTTCCTAAATTGGGGGCCCAGAAATGGACACAGCACTTGAGGTGCTGCCCAAACAGTGCCAAGCACAGAGGAAGAATCCCTGCCCTGCTCCTGCTGGCCACACTGTTCCTGATACAGGCCAGGGGCCATTGGCCTCCTTGGCCACCTGGGCACACTGCTGGCTCATGCCCAGCCTGCTGTCCATCAGTGCCCCAGCTCCCTTTCTGCCTGGCTGCTGTCCAGCCTCTCTGTCCCCAGCCTGGACCACTGCAGGGGTTGTTTGGGCCAAAGTGCAGGACCTGGAACTTGGACTTGTTAAACCTCACCTTGTTGGGTTTGGGCCCTGGATCCAGCCTGTCCAGCTCCCTGTGCAGAGCCCTCATACCCTGCAGCACATCAACACTCCCAGCCAACCTGGCGTCACCACGGTTCCATGGGGCCCTAGAGTGTCACAATGGTCTCCAGGATTCCATGAGGCCTCCCAGCAATCCAATTTTGGATCATACTGGGAGTGACTGGACTCATACTGGGAGTATCTGAGAATGACTGGGAACACACCATGCACATCATCCCCCATACTGGGGGTGACTGGGAGCAACTGGGAGCACGCTGAGAGCCAATGGCATCATACTGGGACTGACTGGGTTGATCTAGCCAGAGGCAACTGGGACCATCCTGGGAGTGCTGCCTTGTGACAAGGATCATACTGGAGCTTACTGGGCTCATGATGGTGTTGAAAGGGAACAGCTGGGATCTCTGAACACCAAAGGTTCCTTTCCTGCTCACTGAAGAAGGAGCTTCCCAGTATCCATGTGTGAGGTGACCTTCACCTGAACCAGATGCTGTTAGGAGAAAAAGCTGCCTGTGCTGGAAAATCTCACACAACAAGTCAATGCCAAGAGAGCATTTTGCTTTCACAACTTCCCTCCTGGAGCCACAGTCTTTTGGATCACACAGCAAGCAAGAGAACAGCACAAAATACAAGGCTGTGTCCAGTTTTTGGCTGGATCAGCAAACAGAGGGAGGAATGCCAGGGTTCACTGCCACAGACTCTCCTCTTGGGGAACAGAACCCCCCAGGCTCCATTCCAAATGCTGTGCACACCCTGCTGGCTACAAACAACCCCTTTTTAAAGAAGTTGTTGGCAGGAGCTTTCCCAAATAAATGGCATCTTAATTGCAATTTTCATTCAAAATCAACTCCGTTCCAAAGGAAGAACAGGAAGCCCACAGCAATCCCAAAGGCACATATGGTGCACCTGGGGAAATCCTCGACTTAGGGGCCCAGTGGGTTAAAAAATACCCATCAGAAGCCACAGAGTGCAGAGTGCAAACTGCAGCAACCACTTGCTGGATCATTTTGGCTGTGCTGCACACATCTGCAGACTGTCTGTCCCCCTGCCAGGACAGAAGGACACCCGTCAGGGGCTGGGCTGGCTGCTGAGAATGCCTCGGGCAGGAGGATCCGCAGGCAATGAGCAGGTGCCCAGAGCCGCTCTGACACTGAGGCCTCTGTGCCCCACAGCAACGGGAACACCACAAGGACACGGCAACGTTCCTGTGACATCACAGCAGCAGCTCCCCCAAAAACCGCCTGCAAGGTTCTCCTGGGTCACCAAGGAGCACAAAGGATCCTCCGAGGGCACAACCTATTGCTCAAGGGATCCAAGAGGAACTCAGAAAATGCAGCAAATGAGGACACCCCACAGCCCAGCCTGAACACTGAGAAGGAACAAAGATGTGACCAAACCAATGGAAATACAACTTTTGGTCACTGATGCTTCTGACTAAAACCAGCAAGGCTTGTTTCATCTGGGATCTTTGTTCTAGTTCTAGAAACAAGCAAGGTTCTCTACTGTCAATGTACAGAAAGCAGGAACTTGGGGGAAAGAAGGCTGAGAGTGCCAAAGCCTTGTGTGACTCCTTGGACATCTTGTGGCTGAGGGTGTCCAAGGCAATGGACTCACAAGCGGGGTCCCTGCCCTCCCCACTGACAGCTGCCATCTCTCCTTCAGCCCCACACGTGTCTCCAACAACCTCCTGTCAAGGGCCTCCATCCACACATTCCATCAGCAGCCACAGATCCTCATCCACGAGGTCACCCAGCATCCCTGAGGCCACAGCAGGGAGTGCTCCTGGCATCTGGTAGAGCACTGTGGCTTTCCTGGGATCCTTCTGGTGCCTGTGGCTGAGAGGAGTGGGGTGGATGGAACCAGGACGGGTCACAGATCAGCAGCCCCACTGCAAGCAGTGCTTTCTCCTGCTGTGTGGGGACCGTGGGGTGACTGATATTGGGACTCCTCTGGCTTTGGCTCCTGCAGTGCACACAGTGGCTCAGGCACTGGGCTGAGGGAAGGGGTGCCATGGAAACCCAGCACAGGCATTTCTCTTTGGAGAGGGGGTTCTGCAGGGAGAAGGGAGAAGAAGAGACTTTCCTGTCTGCTGAGATTCCCCCTCCTCCTTCAGCAGCCATTCCACAATCCATCAGTACCAGAGTTCATAGGATCACTTCCATGCCAGGGAGCACAAGGCACTCAAAACTGAACCCTGCCAGAGCCCAGCCCAGCCTGCCCATTTGGAGGGTGTGGGGGAATGGAATTTCAGCAGGAGCTGACCCACAATGATACTTTGCCACTGGTGGGTTTCTCACAGCCTTAGAAGGAGTTTGAGATCTCTGTCCTCAACACCTGCTCACCCTTCAAGTGCACACACGTGCCTGGGGGCAATTCAGGTTCCCTGGAGTGGTGGCTGCTTCCCTTGGAAACAGGAGCTGTTGTCTTTTCCAGTGTGCTTAACTCCTTTCTACCTATTAGAAAGTGGGTGAGTAAAGGAAATGACCCTGGAGAAAGGGGACCAGAAACTGGGAAAAATGAAACATATCTAATTACAAATGACATCTCTTTCATTTATTTCTTTAGTACTAATCTATTACTACAAACAAAAACTTGTTTCTGAGGTGATTGTTGGGATTCGGGGCTTTATTTTTTTTCTTGTTGTTATTATTATTTATTAGTATTACTTTTCACTGTCGAGACTTTTAAATCTTAGACATGAATAAAAATGGCTGGATGTCTCTCACTGGGAAAATTCCCTTGCTTTTCCCACTGTGATTAAACTGTACGGTCATTTCCAAGTTGCCAGTAGATTCTAAAGATGGAAAATCCTTTTAATGGTGGGTTTAGTGTGGTTTGGAGCTGGGGAAGGGTCTCATCCCCTCCCAGAGGTGCCCCAAGCCCGCTCTGCTGCCACATCTGCACTCGCGGCCCCTCACGGCTGCTCTGCCCTGGGGACATGGTGGGACCCCCTCCTGCCAGGGCTGAGGCTCCTCATGGCCCTTCACAGCCCCTCATGGCCCCATAGAACATCTCTTGGCCCCTCACAGCTCCTCATGGCCCCTCACAACCCCTCATGGCCCCATAGAACCTCTCATGGCCCCATAGAACCTCTCATTTCCCCTCACGGCCCCTCACAGCCCCTCACAGCCCCATAGAACCTCTCATTTCCCCTCACGGCCCCTCACAGCCCCAGGGGCTCCTCCCAAAGGAGAAGGGGTCGGGCCCTGCTCACTCTCCTTTTATTTCGGTCCCTTCACAGCGCCGAGTAAAGAAAGGCTGAATGGAGCCTTTCCCCAGCGTTTCCCTCGGGGTTCATTGCGGGCTGAAGCTCTGTGCTGGCGCTGGCCCCAGCACCAACATCCCTGCAGCCCCCAAGGCCTTTGCTGTCCCCCCGTGTCCATTCCCTGTCCCCGAGTCCCGCCCGGCTCTGGCAGCAGCAGCAGCCGCAGCGCAGCGGGCGCAGGCCCGGCCCGGCCGGGGCTCCCGGCCAGGAGCAGCAGCAGCGCCGGCCCTTCCCACCTGCTCCTGCCTCGGCTTCCCAGGGCTTTTGCCAGGGCAATGCTGGACTACAGCAACAATCCCCCACAAACAGCCCTGATTCCTCAGGGCCCGCCTCTGCTGCCCTCAGCCAGCCCTCAGAGGAAGAAAGGATCGGGATCCAGCGCTGTTTTCAGCCCTGTTTTACTCACCCTGAGGTGACAGCAGGAGGCTGTTGGTGCCCTGGCCTTGCCAATTGTAGATCCCAGCTGCTCTTGCCCCTCTTCTACTTGCCACTTGAATTTTAGCAGTACAGCTGCAATTGCCTCTTTCAATCAGTGCTACCCACTGTGCTTTTGTCACGGGGAACTCAGGATTTTTGTTTCAGGCATCATGATCACTAGAGATCAAAATGCTCCCAAGTCCCTGAGCACAAAATCAAGGAGAATGAAAGACACACAGGTCACATTTGCAGTGCTCAAACACAGCCCTGTTGCTGCTGCTGCTGCTGAAATAGAATCAACTGACAGAGGCCATCACAGAAATTGCCTCTGCAGTGGCAAATAAAATGAAAAAATCCACCAGAAGAAAGAAAAACCAGAACTTCCCAACTCGCTTCATTGTTTCTTCTGAGCAGCAGAAGAAAAAGGAACAGGGCACCTTTCAGGCAGCTCCACAAGCTCAGGGTTCTCATTTCATTGGGAATCTGAGATGCAATTTGCCTTGTTAAAAGGATAAAAGCAAGGGGAATGAATTGGGAATTATTAGGAAAAAATGACCCTTCTTACACACAAAGTTCACCAAGTCATTCCCTGCATTTCTCCTTTTCACATTCTTTCTCTCATCCACTGAGAGCTCCAGCTTATCATGTTCTGCTGCTTATCATCAACTGATTGTGCTCTTGATTTCTCCCACTGCAAGAGATGTAGAATCATCTCAACTGAACACAGAAACAAACTCCCTCTGTCAGCCCATCTTCATGTTCCAGATCACTTTCCAGATGTCCATGGGGCTGTTGGAATGATGAGCTCTCCACTGCTGGCTGCAGGCTCTGGAGATTCTTTCTCCACATTCAGCCAGGCTTGTATTCCCCAACAATTCCTGGTAGCCCATCATGTTTTCTTTGGGTAGAAGAGGAACAATGAAAACCTCACCAATGGCACAACTCCCCAGTGCACAAGGAAAAGAAAGAACAAGTTGTCAAGTTCTTCAAACATTTGTCCTGCTTTGCTGCAAGAGTTGTGCTGCACTCACAGTGTGGGGAGCCAAGAGAAGCTGCAGCTGGGGGCACATCTTGTGACAGGAGCTGCGCCTTGTTCTCCAGGACAGGTTTTTGGAAAGAACAGACGGGACTGGGGAGAAGATTCTGGGAAAACTGAAACAGCTTTTTTAAGAAATGAAAATAAAATCAAAAGAAACAAACAATACGTTTTTCTCTATTTTTCTCTTTTTTTTTTTTTTTTTTCTCTATTCTCTATTTTTATGTTCCCCTTTTCCATCTTGCACTGTTTCTCCATCCCATTCATTCCAAATGGCTCTCACCTCTAAGATCTGAGACTTGGCAAGTTTTAGACCCTGTAAAATACCCTGAGCTGTAGCCAGTTTGCCTTGCCCTGTTTTCCTTGGAAAGCAATGCAGGAGACACAAGTGCAGTGCTTGGCTCAGGTACAAATTCTGCATTCAGGGAATGTGCTCAGACGGTGTCTGAGCCTCAGCAGGGACAAGGCACAGCAGCAGCCAAGGGCATTGCTGTGCCCCTGTGCAGGAGTCCAGACTCTGGCTCTTGGCTCAGCAGGGCAAAGTTGCCGTGTTTGGCCAGGCTCAGGGGCTGCCCGGGGAGCGCGGGGCTCGGGGCGGGGCCGAGCGGGCAACGGACAAACGGACACGGGGACAAACGGCCCCGGGGCTTCAGTTGCAGCGGCAGCGGCAGCAGCAGCGGCGGCAGCAGCAGTGGAAGCAGATAAAAAGCGAATTTCTTGAATCCGTCGATTCTCCTCTCCCTCTCCCACTGTCCCGCACCCCATCCCCGTCTCCCTTTTCCTGTGTCCCCTCCTCTTCCAGGTTCCCTCTCCCCGTGCCCACCCGGGCCATGCCCCCGGCTCCGGGCGGGGCTGCCCCGGCCCCGTCCCCGGCCCCGGCCCCGTTCCCGTCCCCGGCCGTCCCGCCGAGGTCTCACCTCCGCCCAGCTCTGGCTGTGCTGGCGCTGGCGCTGCTGGGCGGGCATCATTGCCTGGGGCTGGGGCGGCATCGCTGCCCTTTGGCTCCGCCTGGCCCGACCCCGACCCCGGCCCCGGCCCCGGCCCCGGCCCCGGCCCCGGCCCCGGCCCCGGCTCCTCCCGGGGCCCGCGGAGGACACAGGCGGTGCGGCCGCTGCCGCCGCCTCCGCTGCGGCTTCCCCGGCCCGAGCTCCGCCGCTGTCGCGTTCCAATGAGGGAACGCCTGCGGGTGCCCGGCCCGGGGAGCTCGGGGAGCGCTCGGGGGCCGTTCCTGGCCCCGGGCCGAGCACTGACGGCCGCGTCTCTTCCCCAGGGAAGGCGCAGCAGGCCCTGCAGCAGCGCTACCGAGTGGGGTCACTGCTGGGGCGCGGCGGCTTTGGCAGAGTTTTTGCGGCCACTCGGCTCTCGGACGGACTCCCGGTGAGCAGAGGGGCCGGCGGCGGGCGGAGGAGGAGGAGGGGGCGGAGGAGGAGGATGGGGCTGGACACGGTGGGCGGTGAGCTGAATCCGCTGTTCCCTTTGGCTTGCAGGTGGCCATCAAAAAGGTGCCACGGAACCGCGTCCGGCACTGGGGCGAGCTGGTGAGTGAGCGGGGCCAGCGGCAGAAGCCGGGCCGTGCCGGGCGGGGATGAGCCGGGGCCCGGCAGGGTGGGAGCCGCCAGGACACCTGCAGGGAGAGCGGGCGTGGGGCCAGCGGAGGGCACAGAGCATCCCGGGCTGGCTGAGGGCTTCCCGAGCCCTGGCACGGCCTCAGCCCCACTGACGGCACCGTGCTCCTCCCGCAGCCCGACGGCACCAGCGCACCCCTGGAGATAGTGCTGCTGGACAAGGTGTCCACAGGCTTCCCCGGTGTGGTGCAGCTGCTGGAATGGTTTGAGCTCCCCAACGCCATCGTGATGGTGCTGGAGCGCCCGGAGCGGTGTCAGGACCTGCGACGTTTCATTCGGGCACGGAGGTTCCTGTCCGAGGAAGAGGCGCGGGAGCTGTTCCAGCAGGTGCTGGCGGCCGTGCGGCACTGCACCAGCTGCGGGGTCCTGCACCGAGATATCAAACCTGAGAACGTCTTGGTAGACCTGGACACCGGCGAGGCAAAACTGATCGACTTCGGCTGTGGCACCTACCTGCAGGACACAGCCTACACTCAGTTTGCAGGTGAGCCCACACAGGGGCAGGCTCCCGGTGCTGGCATCTCCTGGCCCAACCTGGGTGTGGCAGCAGGGATTCTCCCTTTTGCTGCCAGTCCCAGGACTGATTCTTCAGCCAAGTTGCTTTTGAGCAGAGCTGGGTGAGGACCCGTCTTCCATCCCTGCTGGCAGCTTTTGCCTGCCACTCTGCCCAGGACTGGGGCTGGGGCTGGGGCAGCCAGCCTGACAAAATCCTCATGGGTGGGGGTAGCAGAGACAGGGTGGCAGGACCTTTGCACCTGCTGGTTTGGTGTGCAGGTGAGAATGGGCTTGGACTGCTCTGCTCACCTGGTTTGCCTTGGTTCAAGATATTTTTTGGGCAATGCCAGCAGGGAGGATGTGGGTATGGTTTTTCCCCAGCACTGAGTGGGTATTTCCCTTTGTGTTTCATGGTCGGGCCTTGCCAGGGTTTCTGCTGCCCTCTTCCAGCACCAGTGGCTTCTTTTCCAACCCTAGGTTTGTACCCAAGTCCCAGGTGCTGGCAAGAGGGCAGCAGGTCACCCCGTGTGCCACTGGGGCAGCCCCCACATGCCCAGGGATGCTGGGGCCAGGCTCTGGGAGCAGCAGCATCCCCCTGATGAGCTCCATCCATATTCCATAGGAACACCGTCATACAGCCCCCCGGAATGGAACGACTTCGGCTGGTACCATGGCGAGGCAGCGACCGTCTGGTCCCTGGGCATCCTGCTGCACGAGATGGTCTGCGGGGAGCACCCTTTCAGGAGGGGCAGGAACATCAGATGGGGCCAGCTCCCGCTGCCACAACGGCTCTCCCAAGGTGGATCCTCATCTCTGGGCACGGGGGGAACACCAGTGTTGGGAGACAGCAGCGGGCTCGTGAGCATCCCGCTCTGGCAGCTGCTGAGGAGGTGGCACATGTCCTGCTCTCCTGCTCTCCTCCAAAACAAAGAATTGATGGGAAAGTTTAGGCCCAGCTCTGAGCACATCCAGCGTGGCCTGGGCACGGGAATAGTGGGGCAAAGCAGACAGGAGCCTTCTCCAACTGACCAGTGGTTTGTGGTTTCTCTCCCCAGACTGCCAGATTCTGATCAGGTGGTGTTTATCCCTGAACTCCTTGGACAGGCCCTCATTAGAAGACCTGTCCTGTGATCCCTGGATGCAGGATATTCATCAGCCCTAGAAGAAGGGAGAGAGCCACAGGCACAGTTATGCAGGGACCTGGTAAGTTACAGTTCCACACATGCCCTGGCAATCAGCAGCAAAGAAGCCCAGACTTTTTTGTCCTGCCTGTGTCACTGCACTGGGGTCATGGAATGGGAACACACAGCCCTTGTGCTGGAGCTGAGCTGCTCTGCCCAGCACTGGTGGGCACCATCTGAGCTGGTTTTGCTTGTCCTGCTTCACTGACAGCCGGGCCCTGGGCAGAACCCTGACAGCCTGGTGTCACCCCAGGGAAGAAGGAGCCCCTGGAGAAGCTGTACCAGGTGGGGCTGCTGCTGCTGCTGCTGGAGACATGGAGGACAACAGCAAGGATGACAACCTCTTCCTCCACCTGGCCAGCGGGAGCTGGCGATGATGGACTTTGATTCTGGCACCTTCTTCAAAGCCAGGCTCCACAGGGAATTTTCAGGTAAGTCCAGACCCAGGGGGATGCTCCCAGATTTGTGCATTGGCCAGGAACCAAAGGTTTCCCCTTTGCTGGGGCAGATGCAACTGATTCCTCAGAGGCTGCCCAGCTGGTTTTTGGCAGGGCTGGGGACGTGGGCTGGGGTGGTTACGAAATGGGAGTGGGATCCTGGCCCTGCCAACAGCCCCCAGCACCCACTGTGCCCCGGGCTGGGGCTGGGGCAGCCAGCCCGACACAAACAAACCCCCATGGCAGGAGCACAGGTGGGACTCCAGAACCTGAGCACGGCTGCTTTGCTGTGCAGGCAAGGAAGGGCTTGGGCTGCTCCACTCCCCTGCTTTGCTTTGGGATCACCGTGATTTTGGGGGACAGTGCAGGGGGAAAGGGAGAAAGCATGGGCTTCCCTCACCCATGGGTGGGTTTTTCCCCAGAATGTAGGGGTTGGGCCTTCCTCAAGCTCCTGACAGAGATAAGATTTTTTACCAGTTTTCTTGTTTCCCCTTTTTGTCTGTGACCTATTTTCATTAATTTGTTGTTTGTTTTTCTAAAGGAAGCATTCTAGGTGGGGTCCAGTCTGGATCAGGAAGTGCTTGGAACCAGCTGTGGCGTGGATGGGCCGTGCCCTTGGAGAAGACTGAGGACATCGTTTGGGACCAGCTTTTCTTGTGGCAGCGGATGGTGTGAGGTGGGTCCTCATCTCCTTGGCATGGCTGGGACAAGAGCTTTTGGGAGATGGCAGCGGGCACAGGAGCATCCCGCTCTGGGCAGCTGCTGAGGGGCTGGATCTGCCGTGGCTGGCTGCAGGCTGGGCACATGTCCTGCCCTCCTGCTCTGCTCCCCAAGGCAGCAGTGATGGGCAGCTTTGGGCCCAGCTCTGAGCACGGCCAGCATGGCCTGGGCACCGCGGCTGGCTGGGACAAGGGGACAGGAGCCTTCAGCTGACGGGCGGTTTCTGCTTTCTCTCCTTGCAGCCGGGCTCTGCGGATGCTGAGGCTGCTCTGGGCTCTGCCAGGGCTCTGCTGGGCTCAGCACCGGGCCGGGATCAGCCAAAGAAGAAACGCTGTGACCTGCAGCAGAGACTTGAGCATTTTGGCAATGCAGCTCAAGTCTGCACAGTGTCCACCTCCAAGGGAAAACATGACACCCCCCAAAAATTAAACTTGTTCCATAACTTCTGAAATGGAATCCATCTGGGATGACCCCAAATGACATTTTTCATCTTGCTCAAGCTGTAGCTCAGCCCTTCTCTGAACAGTTCTGTCCCACACCTGCCTTTTACTTCACAACTGCTCCATCCTTTCCCCCAGTGAGTTCCCAGCCCATCACAGTCTCCATCACACTGCAGCCTTCCTTGATGCACCTCTCCACGAGGAAGGCCAAGCCCCAGTCTCAGGGACTGTTGGGGGTTAGGTGTCTTTCTTTTTTATTTCTGGCTTGCCCATGGGATTTTTACCCATTAGTTTGGGGTAAAACCTAACTGTGGGTACTTGGTGGGTACTTGAAAAAAGACAAAGAGTTTGGCCGGGACCAAGGAGGGAAGGGGGCAGGAAAAAAAGGAGGGTGGCGACAGTTTGGTGGGCTTTCTTCAGTTTTGGAGAAGGACACTTCGGGCGCAGAGTTGTTGTGGTGGGGAGAAGGGAATTTCGCCATCACCCAGACGGAGCTGCTGCTGCTTCTCCTCCTCCCCTCTTTGTTGGTGGCCTCGCACCCCCTGTCCTGCCGGGACGTGTGGCAGTGCCAGGCACCGCCGTGGAGCTGCTGATCCACCTCAGCCACGGGCCCAGGATCTCAGCTCATCCCTGCTGTTCCAGCTGAGTGTTCCTCAGAGCCCTGCAGGAGCACCGGGACTGCCTGCCCGAGGGGGTTTGTGAAAACAAAGCCTCTCCTCCATCCCGTCTCAGCCGAGAAAGCTGTCACGGGGTCCCTGGTTCTGTTTTCTTGTTAATGCTGTAGTTATTGTTGTTTGTTTGCCTGGTTATAAATTCTAATAAAGAGCTGTTATTCCTATCCTCAGATCTCTGCCTGAAAGCCCCTTGATTTCAGAATTATAATAATTCAGAGGGAGGGGGTCTACGTTTTCATTCCAGGGGAGGCCCCTGCCCTCCCTAGCTGACACCTGTCTTCCAAAACAAAGACAGATGGGGAGTTTCTCCATCCTCCTTACCCTTGTGGGGCCAGCAGTGCTCTTGGTTCCTCATGCTCTTTTTGTGGGGCCTTTTGTGTCTGTGCCCGTCCAACTTAGGGGGACAGGGGATATTTTCTGCCCCCTTTCTGCTTCTGGGAAGCCTGTGTGGGCTCTTAGTCCCTCTCTGATTTGGAGGGTGCCAGTGTTGTCACCATCCTGGCATCCCCCGGCCGCTCTTTGCCCTTTGCCAGGCCAGGGGTGTTCTCTGTCCCCTTGCAATTTGTGGGGCTGGCACAGGCACAATTCCCCTCCTCTTTGGGGGGGCTGGCAGTCTCCTCTTCCCCCTCTGACTTGGGGGATGCTCTGGGCTACATCCATCTCTTAGTTTGAGTTGCCAGGTATTTACCTCCCTTCAGTTTGGGGGGCCTGGGGATAGTCTCCATCCTCCTCCAGTTTTGAGGGGCCTGGGAGTAGTCTCTGTCTCCCACCGATTTGGGGGGACTGGTGCAGGCTCCACCCCCCTCTGATTTTGAGGGACAACCTGGAGGAAAGACACCAAAAGCTTGACAAAGACTGAAGGGAATGCTCTGGTTACCTTTTTTGCCAAGAGGTTCCCTTAGCTGAAGTTGCTAACAAGGACAAGACTCGCCAGCCTGCAGTGGGTTTTGGGCTGTTTTATTTCCTGGGCCCTCAGTCCTGCGTGGGACACGGGAACTGGGTGCTGCAGAGGCTGTGCCAAGGCATCAGAAATGGCCACCCAACACCCAAGGGTGGTAGAAGATCTGCTCCAGCACTGGCCGGTCCATGGGGTGCTTGGACAAACAGCAGCGGATCAGATGTTGGCACTCTGGGGAGAGAAGGCAGAAAGCGGCGCTCACTTGCAGAAGGCTCCTGCCCAGCTGCTCCTGGCGCCTGCAGAAGCCGGGCCACGCTGCGTGTACTGGGAGCTGCCCTTGGCGGGAGAGCGGCACGGCAGGACAAGCGTCCCCTCCTTCAGCCAAGCGTGCCACACCCAGCCTGCCACGGGCCACCTGCTGCAGCCGGCCCTTGAGGGCACATGGACGTTCCGTGGAGCTGCAGGAGGGCCGGGCTGGGCTGCGCGGTGCCACCTGCCAAAGCCTGCCTGCTTCAGGCCGCGTACCAACCTGGAGAGACCTCCTGCGGGAAGAAGAGCTGCCCCAACACGGTGTCACGCTCTTTCTCAAAGGGCAGGAACCCGCACACCATCTCCAACAGCAGCACGCCCAGGGACCAGATGGTCGCCCCATCGCCGTGGTAGCAGCGCAGGCCGATCCACTCGGGCGGGCAGTACGTGCGTGTTCCTAGGGGAGACGGGTGGCACTGCTCAGGCGCAGGCTGCTGCCTTCCAGAGCCTGGTGCCAGCCTCCTGCCAGAGGCAGGGGCTGCAGCCGTGGCCACAACTTCCCCCCAAGGCGTGCCTGCCTCCCCCTGACAATGGGCCAAAGCCAAGAAACCATTCTGCAAGGCTGACAACGCCAGCGGAGCAGCCCAAGGCCGTGCGGGCCTGCCAAGCCGAGGAGCCGGGGCCCGGCTTTTGCAGCCCCTTGCTGTTGGCAGGGCAGGCAGCCGGCTCCTGGGGCACAGCAGCTGCCCCGTGCCCCAGGGCAGCCGGCAGCCGGCTGAATGCTGCACCCCGCGGCCCAGGAGGGAATGGGGCCGTGCAGTGCCTGGCACTGGGAGCAGGGCCCGCGCTCTGGGCTCACCGGCAAACTGTGCAAAGGCCCACTCCTGGAGGAAGGTGCCGCAACCGAAGTCCATCAGCTTCAGGTCCCCAGTGTCTGGGTTGACGAGGAGGTTCTCTGGCTGGATGTCCCGGTGCAGGGCGCCGCAAGCCGTGCAGTGCCATACGGCCTCTCTGAGGGATGGAGGCTGTCAGAGATAGCGGAGGCTCCTGGCACCATGGACGTTCTCTGACAGCCTGAGCTTCTTGCATGGACGGCGGGTCTTCTCTGCTGTGCCATCCTTGCAAGGCTTGAGGCTCTCCCAAGGATGGCCAATCTTGCTGGGATCAGCCTCCACAAGGGATGGTGGCTTCTGGAGAAGCTAGGCAAGCCACAGCATGGCAGGTGGCCTCACCTCATCAGCTTCTCCAGTTCTTTCCACCACGCCAGCCACATCCCAAAGAAGAGCGGCACAGATGTCCCATTGTGTGCCCAGTGCCGGATCATCACTTCCTGCAGCTCTTGGGCCACTGCCATGCAGGGACCGCAGTTGCAGGAGCTCTCCAGAGGGCTTGCGGGAGCACCTGGCCCCTGGCGAGGGGTGGCCCGAGGCCTGGAGAACCTGGGAGCTGCAGGGACTGCTCGGTTCCTCCGTGGGCCTCTGGGCCTAACCCTGGGGCGCTTCCTCGTCTGCCGCCTCCGTGGTTGCCAGTGGCCACCGGCCCAGCAGACAGCCACAGCGACCAGCAGCAGGACAAGGGCAGGCATCAGGACGCCACCGTCACCCATGGCTACGGCACGTCCCATGGCGACTGCACTGGCAGCTGCGGGGGCTGGCCCGGTTTATATAGGGCTGGTGCAGTGATGTCACAGTGCTGTGGCCAGGACAGCTGTGTGACATCACGGCCCTGCATCACACCAGAGCTTAACCCCTTTGTGACATCACGGCCCTGCGTCACCCCAGCCCTCACCAGTTCCACGGGAGCCAGGAAGGGGCTCCCTGTGGGCACTCGAGCACCCTCTGGAGCAGAGGAGAAGGAAGATTCTTGTCTAAATAGGACACGGGGATGAGGAGGGGTACGGTGATGGTGTCACCTCCTGGCTGGCAGAGCATGGGACATGGATTGTCCAGTCGGGGATTGCAAAGTCCATGGACAGGACAAGCCCTGCTCAGCAACATGGAAACCATCGGTGTGCTGTCCACTACATTCCCATGCTGAATCCAAACTTGGATTCAAATCCAGTTCTGTGCCTCTTACTGGGAATTAAATGGATGTTATCCTATTGAAAACCAGTACCTTTAAAACTTTAGGTTTCTCTGACTTCAGGGAATTGAGGTGCAAATAAAATGAAAGGGTATGATGGAGTTTGTGTCCACCTAAAATTAACACTTTAATGAGAAATAAAATAAGGACAACGCCCATAAACCGTGCGCAGTATAGGGACAAACTGCAAAGACCAGGACTATGGGCAGACACAGAAATATACAGGGTAGGTCTGAGGGCAGAGTCTGAGGGCATGGGTCCAACCACAAACTGGGGTTAGAAATATGCAAAATACTGCAACAAATAACAACCAATCAGGGGAGAGAACCGGGAACATTCTAGAAACATAACCTTATAAGGGGTGAGTCAATTAACATATTAACTGCCATAATCCCTTTCTCTTTGCCATAACTTAAACAAATGCTTCCCAAGGCTTGAACTTAATCCCTCTTTTTTTTCTGGGTGAAATTCGGCTGGCTTGGATCCCCAGCGAGGCACATTACCTTATCACATTAGTCTGTTCTTCACCCAACACTCCCTGTCCCCGTTCATTTCACACTGGGATTTCTGCTCCAGAAGGATTCTCTGAGGGACACAATTAAAAGTTTCTCATGGAACAGGAGGATCCAGATTTAACAAGTGGGAAAGAGTTTAACCCCACTATCTGTTTAACTGGTCCCGAGGGTGGAGACCTGAAGGAAACTCATGACTGGATTCAGGTCATAGATCTACAGATGCCAAGGAGATATTAAATTATCCTCCTTGGAATTAAAGCTGGGAATTTTTCTTTCTCTGGAGCAGTAAATTAGGATGTTGATGGGCCCCCCTTCTCTGCTCGCTCTGACCCTCCTGCCCCAGCCTCGCTCGGTTCCATTCACGTTCCTCCTGTAAGGGACACTCTCCACACAGATCATGGCTCGGATTCCTTGGATCCTCAGCAGTGTTTTTCCTGGATTTTAGCCAGGGCTTCCCTGGTTTTGGGGCAGGCTGGAGTGTGTGGAGCTTTCTGCAGCCACCGTTAGGGGTGCGTGTCTTCCTTTTCCCAGCAATTTCCCTCTGTCTTCCCATTACCGACGTTTCTCCTCTCCACCTCTTCCAGCTCTATGCCATGTTGACAGGAGCTGAGAAAGAGCAGGAAAACAGAAACAAGCTCTACAGTGAATTCCTGGAAGAAAAATCCATGGATGGCCAGGAGGCTGCTGTGGCTCCCTCCTGAAAATCGGGGCTGTTGGGAGCACGGCACAGGGTGTCCCAGGACTTAGAGCTGGACACTGAACCCTCCTGGATCTCCTTGGCACCCATCCCTGGTCAGGATGGTCCTGGATATCCTCATGGATCTGCCCGAGGACTGTCGTTCCGATTGGGAACGGCTAGAAAGAACGACACAAACTCTCAAGGGAGTTTCAACAGGAGAATTCCCCTAGTTTATTGCTTCAGGTCTGTCTTATAGACAGATACGTGGAAAGGTACAGAAAGGAAACTCTTATTGGTTAGCAAAGTGCTACATTACCATCATTGGTCAGGGGTACTCTACCCCCCTGACCCTCTCTTGCAAGAGGAAACAAGAGGACAGATAAACAGCACCTGGCAGTTGTTTTCTGTCTGAGGATTGTTTTGAAATCCTCCTTTGAAATTCCCAGGCTAGCTTCTCAGGCAGGACTGAGAGGCCATGGGCCTGCAGTTTCTGCAGCTCCCTGCAGCCTGTTCCAAAGCTAGCATCCATACCAGGATGGTCCCTGCTACTTGGGGTGGAATGGGACGGGTAGAGGACAAGGAATGAAGGTCAGGAGAAGAGTACAGAGATGCTTCTTGCCACTGCAGCAAGAAATTTGGTACACTGAAACTCAGCTGGAGATGAAGGTGGCCAAAAATGTGAGGCACAATAAAAATTGACTTGTTAAATCCATTAATAAAAAAAAATTAACAAATAGAAATTACATCATCCCCTTCCAGGATGTGCATGGTCCCCTGACAAACATGGACACAGACACAGTGCAAGTTTTCTAATGCATTTATTGCCTCTGTCTTCAACACTCACCCCTCCCTTCCCAGAGGAAAACACGCATTGTAACAAGGCACACTGCAAAGTCCTTGAAGAGGGCAAGTCCTGCTCAGCAGAAACCAAACCACCCCTGACTGAATCACAGCATTCCCATCTTGAATCCAAACCCAGCACGTGCCAGCTCTTGGGAAGAGAGGAACCCCATGGCAGTCAAAACCAGAGCAGTGGGACAAGCATGAGCGCTCTTTGGAATATCCAGATTTATTTAGAATGGAGGCTCTGCAGAAGTTGTTGAGCTGCTAAGAAAAAACTCTTGCAGTCCTCGCCAGCCATTTCAGGAGAGCTCCCCAGAGACAGAGGAACTTCCCCTCCCTTTGTCTCTGGGGGATCTTCTCTGGCACAGGGGAGTGGTTGTTTGAAGTTGGTGCCGCTGCAGCGTCCTGGGAGCCAGGGCTTGACACAGGTGGCAGCAGCACTCTTCCTGATGTGCTGCCACTTGCTCCAGGGAAGGAATCATTGCAAGGGGCTGAGCTCCGGTTCTGTTTTCCAGGTTTTTCAAGGCCATGTTCATCTTCAGGGATGAGCCAGGGCTGTGATCCCTGAATTGGGTGGGGCCGTGATGTCACAAAGGGGCTGAGCGCTGGGGTGATGCAGGGCCGTGATGTCACACAGCTGTCCTGGCCACAGCACTGTGACATCACCGTGCCAGCCCTATATAAACCGGGCCAGCCCCCGCAGCTGCCAGTGCAGTCGCCATGGGACGTGCCGTAGCCATGGGTGACGGTGGTGTCCTGATGCCTGCCCTTGTCCTGCTGCTGGCCGCTGTGGCTGTCTGCTGGGCCGGTGGCCACTGGCAACCACGGAGGCGGCAGACGAGGAAGCACCCCAGGGTTAGGCCCAGAGGCCCATGGAGGAACCGAGCAGCCCCTGAGGCTCCCAGGTTCTCCAGGCCTCGGGTGACCCCTCGCCGGCGGCCAGGTGCTCCCGCAAGCCCTCTGGAGAGCTCCAGCAGCTGCGGTCCCTGCATGGCAGTGGCCCAAGAGCTGCAGGAAGTGATGATCCGGCACTGGGCACACAATGGGACATCTGTGCCGCTCTTCTTTGGGATGTGGCTGGCGTGGTGGAAAGAACTGGAGAAGCTGATGAGGTGAGGCCACCTGCCCTGCTGTGGCTCTCCCAGCTTCTCCAGAAGCCGCCATCCCTTCAGGAGGATGCTCCCAGCAAGATTGACCTTGGGAGAGCCTCAAGCCTTGCAAGGATGGCACAGCAGAGAAGACCCGCCATCCGTGCAAGAAGCTCAGGCGGTCAGAGAACGTCCATGGTGCCAGGAGCCTCCGCTATCTCTGACAGCCTCCATCCCTCAGAGAGGCTCAGCCAGACCTGTCAGCCTGCAGAAGGTGCAGAGCCCAGGGACAGGTCTCCCAGCTTCCTTGGACCCTTGGACTTCAACAACACGGGCGCGACCCTGAGCACTGACATGGCCAGGGAAAGCCCACAGGTCCAAGTGGGAGCCCAGCCTGATCCAGGGGAGCCATCTCAGGAGCAGGTGGAGGAGCAGCAAGTGTCCTGGAGCTAGCAGCTGCCGGACCACAGCTCCCAGGACACGGTGCTGGACGTGCCAGCTGGCAACAGCCCGTGCCTGGTGGAAGAGACAATTCCTGAGGGACCAGGGAGTTTCCTCCATCTCCAGGAAGCTGCTCCCATACAGCCACCGACTACCAACAAAGCTTCTGTACCAGCAGGTGAGACCTGAGGAGCTGTCTGAGGCTCCCATGGGGCTCTGGAGGGACATTCCCAGGCCAAGCCAGGGCCTCTGAGAGCAGCCTAGAAGCAGGTCAGAACAAGGTGGCCGGCACTGGCTGTGGCCACTGCACTGGCGGGCACTCGGGGGGTTCCTGGCAGCATCAGGCCCTGTGATGGAGGCATTGTCTTCTCCTCACAGCCCGATGGCACCTGTGGTTCCACTGGAGATCGTGCTGATGGAGAAGGTGGGCTTTGGCTGCCGCAGAATCATCCAGTTCCTCGACTGGCTCCAGCTGCCTGACAGCTTCATGCTGGTGATGGAGCATCCGGAGCTATCTCGGGATCTCTTGCACGTCCTGCTGGAGAAAGAGTTCCTGAGCGAGGAGGTGGCACGCTGGCTTTTCTGGCAGGTGCTGGAGGCCGTGTGGCACTGCACCACCTGCGGCATCCTGCACTGGGACATCAAGACAGAGAACCTCCTCGTCAACTCGGAGACTGGCAAGCTGAAGCTGATGGACTTCGGTTGCGGCACCTTCCTCCAGAAGTGGGCCTTTGCACAGTTTGCCGGTGAGCCCAGAGCGCGGGCCCTGCTCCCAGTGCCAGGCACCGCACGGCCCCATTCCCTCCTGGGCCGCGGGGTGCGGCATTCAGCCGGCTGCCGGCTGCCCTGTGGCACGGGGCAGGTGCTGTGCCCCAGGAGCCGGCTGCCGGCCCTGCCCACAGAAAGGGGGTGCAAAAGCTGGGCCCCGGCTCCTCGGCTTGGCAGGCCCACAAGGCCTTGGGCTGCTCCGCTGGCGTTGTCAGCCTTGCAGAATGGATTCTTGGCTTTGGCCCATTGTCAGGGGGAGGCAGGCAGGCCTTGGGGGGAAGTTGTGGCCACGGCTGCAGCCCCTGCCTCTGGCAGGAGGCTGGCGCCAGGTTCTGGAAGGCAGCAGCCTGCGCCTGAGCAGTGCCGCCCGTCTCCCCTAGGAACACGCACGTACTGCCCGCCCGAGTGGATCGGCCTGCGCTGCTACCACGGCGATGGGGCGACCATCTGGTCCCTGGGCGTGCTGCTGTTGGAGATGGTGTGCGGGTTCCTGCCCTTCGAGAACGAGTGTGACACCGTGTTGGGGCAGCTCTTCTTCCCGCAGGAGGTCTCTCCAGGTTGGTACGCGGCCTGAAGCAGGCAGGCTTTGGCAGGTGGCACCGCACAGCCCAGCCCGGCCCTCCCGCAGCTGCGTGGGACGTCCATGTGCCCTCAAGGGCCGGCTGCAGCAGGTGGCCCGTGGCAGGCTGGGTGTGGCACGCTTGGCTGAAGGAGGGGACGCTTGTCCTGCCGTGCCGCTCTCCCGCCAAGGGCAGCTCCCAGCACACGCAGCGTGGCCCGGCTTCTGCAGGCGCCGGGAGCAGCTGGGCAGGAGCCTTCTGCAAGTGAGCGCCGCTTTCTGCCTTCTCTCCCCAGAGTGCCAACATCTGATCCGCTGCTGTTTGTCCAAGCACCCCATGGACCGGCCAGTGCTGGAGCAGATCTTCTACCACCCTTGGGTGTTGGGCGGGCATTTCTGATGCCTTGGCACAGCCTCTGCAGCACCCAGTTCCCGTGTCCCACGCAGGACTGAGGGCCCAGGAAATAAAACAACACAAAACCCACTGCGGGCCTGGAAGTTTTGTCCTGGTTAGCAACTTCAGCTAAGGGAACCTCTTGGCAAAAGGGGTAATCAGAGCGTTCTCTTCAGCCTTTGTCAAGATTTTGGTGCCTTTCCTCCAGGTTGTCCCTCAAAATCAGAGGGGGGTGGAGCCTGCACCAGTCCCCCCAAATCGGTGGGAGACAGAGACTACTCCCAGGCCCCTCAAAACTGGAGGAGGATGGAGGCGATCCCCGGGCCCCCCAAACTGAAGGGAGATAAATACCTGGCAACTCAAAATAAGAGATGGATGGAGGCCACAGCAGCCCCCAAGTCAGAGGGGGAAGGGGAGACTGCCAGCCCCCCCAAAGAGGAGGGGAATTGTGCCTGTGCCAGCCCCACAAATTGCAAGGGGACAGAGAACACCCCTGGCCTGGCAAAGGACAAAGAGCAGCCGGGGGCTGCCAAGATGGTGACAACACTGGCACCCCCCAAATCAGAGAGGGACAAAGAGCCCGCACAGGCTTCCCAGAAGCAGAAAGGGGGCAGCAAATATCCCCTGTCCCCCTAAGTCCGAGGGGCACAGACACAAAAGGCCCCACAAAAAGAGCATGAGGAACCAAGAGCACTGCTGGCCCCACAAGGGTAAGGAGGATGGAGAAACTCCCCATCTGTCTTTGTTTTGGAAGACAGGTGTCTGCTAGGGAGGGCAGGGGCCTCCCCTGGAATGAAAATGTAGACCCCCTCCCTATGAATTATTATAATTCTGAAATCAAGGGGCTTTCAGACAGAGATCTGGGGATAGGAATAACAGTTCTTTATTAGTATTTATAACCAGGCAAACAAACAACAATAACTTCAGCATTAACAAGAAAACAGAACCAGGGGGCCCCTGTTACAACCTTCTCAGCTGAGACGGGAAGGGATGGAGGAGAGGCTTTGTTTCACAAACCCCCTCGGGTGGGCAGTCCCGGTGCTCCTGCAGGGCTCTGAGGAACACTCAGCTGGAACAGCAGGGATGAGCTGAGATCCTGGGCCGGTGGCTGAGGTGGATCAGCAGCTCCGCGGCGGTGCCTGGCACTGCCACACATCCTGGCAGGACAGGGGGTGCGAGGCCACCAACAAAGAGGGGAGAAGGAGAAAAAGCAGCAGCTCTTTGTGGGTGATGGTGAAATTCTCTTGTGCCCACCGCAGCATCTCTGCACCCAAAGTGTCCTTCTCCGAAGCTGAAGAAAGCCCCCCAAACTGTCCCCGCTCTCCTCTTTTCCTGCCCCCCTTCCCTCCCTGGGCCCGGCCAAACTCTTTGTCTTTTGTCAAGCACCCACCAAGTACCCACAGTTAGGCTGTCCCCACAACTAATGGGTAAAAATTCCACGGGCAATCCAGAATTAAAAAAAAAAAGACACCTAACCCCCAACACCTGCCCCTGGCAATGACCTGAGATGGGATTGAATATAACAAAAGGGCCATGGCCAGACCCTCACGTTCTTTGATCCCACATCATGTCATTGCCATAGGCAGGAAAAGGTACAGGTGTCTCCCCAGCATGGATCAAAGGGACATGGATCACCAGGTCTCTGCCAACCTTGAATTTTCCAAGGGGGGATGAAGCTGGAGCAGTGCACAAAGCTCTTCCTGAACTTTGGGGCATTTGCAGAGCTTCCCTTACTGGTGCTGACGTTGGTGTTGGGTCAAGCTAGATCTCCAGGTGAAGCTCTTCCCACACAGGGGACACTCGTAGGGTGTCTCCCCAGTGTGGAGGCGTTTGTGAGTGTTGAGGCTGGAGCTGTGGCTGAAGCTCTTCCCACATTCCCCACACTCGTAGGCCCATTCCCCAGTGTGGATGCGCCGGTGGGTGATGAGGTGGGAGTTGTGCTTGAAGCCCTTCCTGCACTCGGGGCAGCGGAAGGGCCTCTCATCCGTGTGAATCCGCTGGTGCTCGAGGAGATGGGAGCTGCTCTGAAACCTCTTCCCACACTCGGGACACTCATAGGGCCTCTCCCCAGTGTGGATCATCTGGTGGATGATCAGCTGGGACCTCCGGCTGAAGGTCATCCCACATTCCTCACACTCATAGGGCTGTTCCCCGGTGTGGATCCTCTGGTGGCAGATCAGGCTGGAGTTCTGGCTGAAGCTCTTCCCACATTCCCCACACTCATAGGGCCTCTCCCCAGTGTGGATGCGCAGGTGGGTGATGAGGGTGTAGTTCTGCTTGAAGCCCTCCCCACAGTCAGGGCAGCGGAAGGGCCTCTCATCTCTGTGAATCCGCTGGTGCCTGAGGAGAGTGGAGCTGCTCTGAAACCTCTTCCCACACTGGGGACACTCGTAGGGCCTCTCCCCAGTGTGGATGCGCTGGTGGATGATGAGTTGGGAGCTCCAGCTGAAGCCCTTCCCACATTCCCCACACTCGTAGGCCCATTCCCCAGTGTGGATCATCTGGTGGCGGATCAGTTTGTTGCTCTGGCTGAAGCTCTTCCCACACTCCAAGCACTTGTAGGGCTTCTCCCCATCCTGAAGCTGCTCATGGACCACCAGCTCAGAGCCCCGGCTGGATCTCTGGCTGCCTTCCCGGCACAGGGTGGGTCTTTCCTCCTCAGAGCACCCTAGGCAGCCTTTGGAGCCCCTTCTCCTGCGGGATCTCTGGGGATTTTCCTCCCCATTGGATTCCTGCACTGTGGAGCTGCTCAAAACGGCCTCTTCCACGAGTTTCTGCCGTGGGAATTTGTTCTCCCTGGTCTCCATCCTCAGCTCCTTGTCTGGGGGAGGAAGGACAAGGAGAGGATGGGATTTGCCTCCGTGCCAGAGGGAAGGGGAAGGAGATCCCCCCAGTGCGTCCCCGGCAGGACGGCGTCGGCAGCGGGGTTGTCCTGCAGCCGGGGGCCATGCTGGGCTGGGAGATGGAGCAGGAGAGAGGGGGAAAGGGGCACTGACTTCCTCCTCACCTGCCTCGGTGTCCTGGGACATCTTCCTCTTCCTCACAGCCTCCTTCTCCATCCAGCCAAAGTTTGGGAATGGGAAATCCTGGTTTGGGGAAATACAAGGGATGAGGACATTGAGTTTGCAGGTCCCTCTGTCCAAGCTCATCTCTAGAAGTCACCGAACATCTGGGGTCCACAAAACCTTCAAAAACCACCAATATTCAGCTCTGAAAATGCCTTCCAGGAGTTCCCCATCTCTAGTCTCCCCTGTCTTTAAGAAGAGAAGGTTCAAGGGTTCCCGCCTGTCCCAGCTGCTGGGAGTCAAGCTTGTACTAGGGACAACCTGTCTGCTCGGTCCCTACCATCCCCAGGCTGCTGGGAGTGCCAGGAATCCAAAAAGTTCCCCCTGTTTCCATTTCCCCACTTAGGGATGGTGAGACCCCCCAATGTCCCCCCAAGTAGGATCTTCCACTCAGCTTTGCAGTTCCACATTCTCCAAACATTCCCCGCCCGCAAAATAAACCCAACCCAGGGACCCCCCCAGGATATCCGGGCAAAGCTCCCACTCCCCCATCACCTGTGGGATGGTGGGTGATGATCCCACAGGAGGGGGCTATGAATTCAAGGAGTGCTCAACCTTGTGGTTCCTTCTCCTTTCCGTGATCCTCCTTTGTCCCTCCTCTTCCTCCCTCTCCTCCCCTTCCATCCTTCCTCCTCCTCTTCCTCCCTAACCCCACCTCCTTCTCCTACTTCCATCTCGTCACTCTCTCCTTCTTCATCCCTCCTCTTCCATCCCTCCTCCTCCTCCCCCAGGAGCAGCGACACCCTCTGTGCCCCGTTCCCAAACCCCTCACAGCCCACGGCAGGAGCGGGGATGGAGCCGGGACAGGTCGGGATGGGCAGCGCGGGGCTCTCCGCTGCTCCCACCCGCTGGGGACGGGGGGAACCCGGCCCGGGGAAAAGGAGAGGGAAACTGGGAAAATTGGGGGCTGCAGATCCAACCTGGGGCTGGCTGGGGACCCTGGCTGGGGACTGCCAGCCCTTGGGGCTCCTCTGGGGAGATGTGGGAGGGGGAACACAGAGAGGGCTGGGGGATCCCAGGAGTGGCAGCACTGGCAGGGACTGGTTTGTACTGGGATCATCCTGGCAGTGGCTGAGATTGCACTGGCTGTGTACTGACATCATACTGGGATCATACTGGGATCAGACTGGGATCATACTGGGATCAGACTGGCAGTCAGTAGGAGCCTCCAGGGGGCAATTGAGACCAGGCTGTGAGGAACTGGGAATATGCCCTGCACTCCCCAGAACCCTGGTATCACCCCCCATAAGTCCCATGTGTCCCCCAGACCCTTCAGGATCCCCGAGTGCCCCCTCAGCGCCCGTTCGAGGCCCCCCAAAGTGTCCCTGGATCCCTGAATGCTCCCGACCCCACAGATTCCCCTTCCAGCCACTGCTGGGAATTCATCTCCCATCATCCCACAACACAGTTCCGCGCCCAAACCTCCTGCCGTGCCCCGCGACCTAAAGAGCCCGGTCACAGCTCCCCAGGTTCCCCCCAAGTGCTCCCGAGCCGTGTACATTCGCCCAGAGCACCTGCAGCTCGGACGCAGAAGTCTTCTCCAAGCGCTTCCCCACACCGCCGAACGCGCCTTCCGAGCCACTTCCGGGACTACAGCTCCCATCATGCTCCGCGGCGCCCATAGAGCGCTATTCCAGCCGGGACTTCATCTCCCGTCATGCCCCGCGCCTTACCGGAACCCATTGGAGCTGCGCCTATAACTCCCGTGATGCTCCGCGGCCCATTAAGCCTCATTATACCGGCGCCTACAACTCCCATCATCCCCCGCGACCCAGAGATTCCCTGTTACAGCCCCCGAAGTGCCCGCCCGGACCCCGAAGGGCCCCCAGATTCCCCTCCCTGACCTCCAAGTGCCCCCCTGGACCCCCAAGTGCTCCCCCGAACCCCGAATTGTCTCGCAGAATCCCTAAATGCCGCTCCAAGTGCCCACCCGGCTCCCCATGTGTCCTCCAGACCCCCAAGTTCTCTCTAAGTTCCGTCCCCCGACCCAAAACTGCCCCAAATGTTCCTCAGAAAAGTCCCCATGGACCCCAAAGTGGCCCCTTTTACCCTGTCTGAGAAAATGATAAAAATGATGATCAAAGGACTAAAAATATGTGTAATTAGCATAAAGAGGGAGAAATAGTGGTCAATTAATTAATGAAAGGAAATGTGCTATTTTGAACCAAGGACCGATAATGTTTTTAGTTGCTAAAAACGTAGCAATTCTTTTATATAAACATAAAAATTAGGTTATAAAAATACAGAATAATAGTATTATAAAAATAAAATTTTATTTTTATTAATTAATTAGATTTTAATTATAAAGAAAAATTATAAAGGGAAATATTTTCAATGCTTTGGGATGTCAGTCCCAGCTGGGCGATGTCAGACATGCTGAGGCTCAGGGTGAGGAGCAGGTTGTCCAAACAGGGGCAGCCCACAAGGGGCTCATTCTTCTCTGTGACCAGACCTCCTCAGGAGACATTCAGCATCAGGATTGTAAAGAGCAAATCGTGACCTCCTGATCAGTACACAAAGATGTTTTACAGTTTGAGCAGTAGAATGTTGTCACCGTAAGGGGCCTTCTTTGTTAATATAGCTCATGTTGTGTCATGTTTGGTAAATACAAATGTTGTTGTAACAGCCTTCTTTGTTAAAATACTGTTATAAATGAAATTAGAATTTTGACAACTAGGTCCCTTGGGTTAATGGCAGTTTAATTAAAAATGAATACAATTTACTAAATTGAATAGTAATGTGTTATAAAAGAATACAGTTTAGTAAAATAATACAGTTTAATAAAAATTAAAATTTATATAAATAATCTGCTAGTAATTAAGTATGATTAAAGCATGAGCAAAACCGACCAGGGTACAGAGGCTTCCCACCCTGCCTCACATTCAAAACAAAGCACTTCAAGCTAAACTTATATACTGTATCGTTATACATATTCCTTAATGTTTCCTCTAAGTTCCCTCCTATCTCAAGTTTTTCTGACTTTACATCACTTTTCTTCACGGCACATGCCTCAGTTGTTGTTAGGGGGTCTTCAGTCTTCTTTTGGTGGTCTTTTGGCGAAGGCTTCTCTTCTTCCTTGTTGTCCTTTGGATAACCTTACAGGTTTGTGCATACATACTGAGCATTGTGTTATGTAAGTCTATTAATTAGCCTTATGTTTACTAATCTTTAGGCCCAATGCCTAAATTTGTTCTAATTTTGGTCCATCTCAAGGCAATTTTGGTCTTGAGACACCATTTATCTTCTAAACTACATCCTGTACCTTAATTTTGACATGTAACATCTGCAAAGGGGTACATCTCCTTTGTAACACTGATTCTTGATTGTTTTTAATAATAACTTTAATAACAGTTACAATTTAGTTAGCACGAACCAATTCCATTTATTACAACTGCAAATACCCCTTATATCACTTTTAATTGGTTTCCATGCTAACGGCCTTGCTTTCCTCCTTGCTATGGATAAACTTGTATTTTCTCAACTTCTCCTTTTGCTACCTCAATTGTTTGGCCTGCAGATCAGCTGCTAAGCCCATCCACATTCAGCTCTTAGTCTTCAGAGGGAAACTTTGAGCACAGTGAGAATCTCCCAGTGTGCAGGAGGGTCCCTGTGTGCCAGCTGCAGCTGGGGCCTCAGCCATCTCCTCTCTCAACAGGTTCCCCTCTGCAGCTTCACAGGAAAGGCCAAACACCTCCCTCAGGGACACCTGCACCACACATTTCACATCTCCATGCCCATCCGTGATGTCCCTGTCACAGCTGCATTACCAGCTTGCTGCTGTGCAGATGCTGCCACCACCCACAGCAAGGCCCTGTGTCCCTGAAGGGACCCGCCCTGCTCTGTGGCCTGGACTGAAGGTGGGTCCCTCCTGCCAGGGCAGGGCCCAGCACAGCTCTTCTGTTCCAATAAAGAGATGGAGCTCTCACCCCAGTGTCCGGCTGGTACCACCAGCAAAGCCCACACAGCACCAGCCCTGGCTGAGCTCCATGTCCAGGAGCAGGCAGGGCTGACCACGGTGTGGGCAGGCAGGAGCCAGGCAGGGGCTGCTGTGACCAGAGGCAGGGCCCCAAGGGGCTGGGGGAGTCTGTGTTGAGCATCCCTGGGCTGAGGGCACATTTCCTTCAGTGGCATCACCTGGGCCTGGACCTCCTCCAGTGCCATGCCCAGGAAAAGAGGCAACCATCAAGAGCATCTCCTGGGACACTGCCTGACCAGCAATGTCAGCAGGCAAAACCAAGGTTTTGTTTAGCAATGACCCTTTGATCAACTCAAAGATTTACATTAAGGCCAGACCAGTAGGACAGATGGGAGTACTTCCCTCTGGGACGGGGCTCCTGTCACTTCACAGTCTCCATCCCCCGCCAGGAACCGCAGAACTCTGGCCAGCCCCGCTCCCCCCGCGGCCTTTTCCTGTTTGGGGGGGAGGAGGATGAACCAGAGCCCTGTTACCTCTTCAAAAGCCAGAAACCAAAGAGAAAGAGAAATTCCCAGGCTTAAGTTTTAAAGGGTGGTGTTCACAGGTTGATATCACTTTTCAATGGGCAAAACTACTGTCAGTTCTTGGAAATGACCGGTTATAGGCCAGGAGAAAAAACTCCCATCACCCTCCAGCAACCTTAACATCCTTAGCTGTTTCTCTTTTTCACTTAAATGTCAATCTATCACACACCACAGCAGTGACAGCCCCAGTGTTCCACTCTCTGTGACACCACAGCAGTGAAACCCTTGTTACTCTGGGGTTAAATGTTTCTGAAAATGTTTCTTAAAACCATGTAGAAGTAGGCCACAAGAATGTCTGGTATTGGGGATGGTCTAGCAAGCTGAAATGTTTACGGTAACGGGAACTGGTACTTGGGGATTCCAAGATACCCACCCAGAGATAAGATCCGTACATGTTCGTACAAGGATGAGCTAACTCTCATGAAGCAATATTGATAAAGCTAATCAAGCAATATTAATGAGGCAATATTGATAAGGTTGTTACAGTGATTACTGCTACAGCTGAAATTGTATAAATATGTGCACTTTGGACAAAGATGATGGAGCTAGATTTGGGTTGCTGATACCCCTAGTTCCCATGTGCTTCAATAAAGCACCTGCATATAATCAATCTGTGATTATGTGTGTTCCTGAACGCTGACATCAGCGTCTCCCTGCACCCAGGGCAGCTCCTACCAGAGACCCTGCCCTGATTTAATTCCCAATCCAGGAGCTACAACAAGCATGGGTGAAGTTCTGGGGGCTGGCAGGGAAATGTCACTGTAAGATCTTGCTGCACTTGGCTCTCGGCCCCTTCTCAAGAGCTTTGCCTTCAAGGGCAGGAACATCTTTTCCTTGCTGGCAACTGGAATTCCAGACTCTTGGAGTGTGTGCCATGCAGGACCACACAGACTGGGATCCATGGGCTGGGATTGCACAGATTGGGATTGCACAGACCGGGACCGTATGGATCAGCACCAGAGACTGGGATCACATGGACCGGGACCACATGGACCGGGATGGCTGCACTGGAATGATGCAAACTGAGGTGGTCCCGCCCCGCCCAGGGCTCCCTCCCAGTTCTCTCCCAGTCCCTCCCAGCCCTCCCCAGTCTCGCCTGGGGGCACGGCCAAAACTGCCCGGAGTGAACGCGGTGGTCCCGGAGCAATCCCAGAACTGATTGTGGTCCCGGTGTCGATCTCTGTCCCGGAGCTGTGGTGGTCCCAGTGTCGGTCCCAGAGCGCTCCCAGTCCCAGTCTTTGTCTTCATCTCACTCTCAGTCCCGGTCTCGGTCCCGGAGCGGTGCCGGTCTCAGTGCCGGTGCCAGGGCTGGTTTCAGTCCTGGTCTCAGTCTTGGCCTCGGAGCAGTTCCTGTCCCAGTGTCAGTGCTGGTCCTGGAGCAATCCTGGTGCTGATCCCAGTGCTGCTCCAGGAGTGATCCCAGTGCTGATCCCAGTGCTGGTCCTGGAGCGATCCCAGTACCGATCCCAATGCTGGTCCTGGAGTGATCCCGGTGCTGATCCCAGTGCTGCTCCAGGAGTGATCCCGGTGCTGATCCCAGTGCTGCTCCAGGAGTGATCCCGGTGCTGATCCCAGTGCTGCTCCAGGAGTGATCCCAGCGCTGATCCCGGTTCTGGTCTCAGTCTCGGTCTCGGATCACTCCTGGTGTTGATCCCAGTCCCTGTGCTGGCCTCGGTCTCAGTCTCGGAGCAGTCCCGGGGCACTCCCGGAGCCGATTCCGGTCCCGGTGTCGATCTCAATCCCAGAGCGGTGCCGGTCCCGGTCTCAGTCCCGGTCCCGGAGCGGTGCCGCTCTCGGTGCCGGTGCCAGATTCAGTCCCAGTCTCAGGCCCGGTCTCAGTCCCGGTCTCAGTCTCGATCTCGGTCTCGCTCCCAGTCCCGGTGCCGCTCGAACCGAGCCCTTTTTGGGTGATTTCAGGTCCCTTTTGGGCGTTTCAGGCCAGGCTGGGGGATGCTGGGGCCCTCTGGGTGATTTGAGGCAAAACCAGCGACTTTCAGGGTGGATCTTGCACCCATTTGGGAGATCCAAGGGTGATTTTAGGCCATTTGGAGTGGGTTTTACACCAGTTTGGGCAATTTATGCCCTTTTGGTTGCAATTGGACCCCTTGGGATGATTTTAACCCCATTTGGCTGATGTTAGGCCAAACCATGCGGATTTAGCGCAGAATTCAAGTCCCTTTGGATGGTTTTGCTTTTAACCTTTGTTTACCAAAATTTCAGCAGTTTCACCCTTTTTTTTTCCTATTTGATTCATCAAAATCTTCATAAAAATTGCCCCAAATGTTCTCAAAATCTTACAAAATTCCAGAAAAAATCCACAATATTCAAAAAAATCTCAAAGAATTCCCTAAATCTTCACAAAACCCTATCAAATTCCAGAAACATCCCACAAAATACCCACAAATTTCAACAAAATCTAAGACAAATCCCACAAAATCCTTCAAGTCTTCACAAAACCCCACAAAATTCAAGAAAAATTCCAGAAAATTCCAAAGCAATCCCATAAATTCAAGAAAAACCCAGAAAATTATTTAATTTTTTTCAAAATCCCATAAAATTCTAGAAAAATCCCCACAAAATTGTAGAAAAATAAAAATGCCCTAAATCTTCTCAAAACTTTACCAAATTCCAGAAACATCCCACAAAATCCCCACTAATTTCCACAAAATTTCAGAAAAATCCCACAAAATTCTTCACGTCTCCTCAAAATCCCTCAAGATTCCAGAAAAAAATCTCACAAAATTCCCTAAATCTTCCCAAAACCCTACCAAATTCCAGAAACATCCCACCAAATCTCCTCAAAATTCCAAAGAAGCTAAGAAAAATCCCTCATAATTCTTCAAGTCTCCACAAAATGCGACAAAATTCAAGAAAAATTCCACAAAATTGCAGAAATCTTCCCAAAAGTCCACCAAATTCCAGAAACATCCCAAAAAATCTAAACAAATTTCCACAAAATCTAAGAAAATACCTCAAACTCCATGTCTCCTCAAAATCCCTCAAAATTCCACAAATCTCCCACAAAATCTCCTCAATAGCCTGCAAAATTCAAGAAAAATCCCACAAAATTGCAGAAAAATCCCACAAAATTCTTTCAATTTTCTCAAAATTCCAGAAAATTCCAAGGAAATCGTACAAAATCTCCAAAGAATTCCACAAATTTTAAGAAAAATCCCCAACCAAATTCTTCTTGTCTCATCAAAATCCCTCAAAATTCCAGAAACATTTCAGAAATCTTCTCAATATCCCACAAAAACCAAGAAAGATCCCATAAAATTCCAGAAAAAATTCTCAAAATTGTGTAAATCCTCTCAAAACCCAAACTAATTCCAGAAATGTCTCTCAAAATCTCCAAAAATTCCCACAAAATCTAAGAAAAATCTCAGAATATCTAAGAAAAATCCCACAAAATTCCCGAAATCTTCTCAAACCCCACTAAATTCCAGAAACATCCCACCAAATCTCCTCAGATTTCCATTAAATTCCACAAAAATTGGATACAATTAAAAAAAATACTACAAAATTCCAAAAAATCTTACAAAGTTATTGAAATTTTCAAAAAAGTCCACAAAATTCCAGCAACATCCCACAAAATTGCAGAAATGTTCTCAAAACACCACCAAATTCCAGTCCCATCTCACCAAATCGCCATAAATTTCCACAAAATCTAAGAAAATACCACAAAATTCTTCAAGTCTCCTCAAAACCCCACAACATTCAAGAAAAAAATACCACACAATGACTTAAATTTTCTGAAAACCCTGCCAAATTCCAGAAACGTCTCAAAAAATCCCCTGAATATCCCACAAAATCTAAGAAAAATCCCACAAAATTTTTCATGTCTCCTCAAAATACTACAAAATACCACAACATTGGGAAAAATCACACAAAATTCCAGAAACATCCCACCAAATCACCACACATTACCACAACATCTAAGAAAAATCCCACAAAATTCTTCAAGTCTCCTCAAAATCCCACAACATTCCAGAAAAAAATACCACAACATTGCAGAAATGTTCTAAAAACCCTACCAAATTCCAGAAACATCTCAAAAAATCCCCTGGATATCCCACAATCATCTAAGAAAAATCCCACACAATTCCACAAAATTGCAGAAATCTTCTCAAAACCCCACCAAATTCCAGTCACATCCCACCAAATCCCCACACATTTCCACAAAATCTAAGAAAATACCTCAAAATTCTTCATGTCTCCTCAAAATCCCACAACATTCCACAAAACTCCCACAAAATCTTCTCAATATCCTATGAAATTCAAGAAAAATCCCACCAAATTCAAGAAAAATCCCACACGATTCCCTGAATTTCCTCAAAACCACAACAAAGTCCAGAAAGATCCCACCAAATCTCCACAAAATTCCAAGATAGGTTAGAAAAATCCCTCATAATTCTTCAAGTCCCTACAAAATCCTACCAATCTGCAGAAAAATCCCACACAATTCCCTAAATTCCCTCAAAACCCCACCAAATTCCAGAAACATCCCATAAAATCTCCACAAATTTACCCAAAATTGCAGAAAAATCCCACAAAATAGCTGAAATCTTCTCAAAACCCTACCAAATTTCAGAAACATTTCCAAAAATCCCCTGAATATCCAAAAAATCTAAGAAAAATCCCCTAAAATTCTCAGAAAATCCCAACAAATTGCAGAAATCTTCTCAAAACCCCAACAAATTCCAGTCACATCCCACCAAATCCCCACACATTTCCACAAACTCTAAGAAAAATACCTCAAAATTCTTCATGTCTCCTCAAAATCCCTCAACATTCCAGAAAACTACCACAAAATCTCCTCAATATCCTGCAAAATTCAAGAAAAATCCCACAAAATTGCAGAAAAATCCCACACAAATCATTAAATGTTCTCAAAACCCTACCAAATTCCAGAAATATCCCACCAAATCTCCACAAAATTCCATAGAATCGAAGAAAAATCCCTCACAATTCTCTAAGTTCCCACAAAATCCCACAAAATTCCAGGAAAAAATCCAATAAAATTGCAGAAATTTTCCCCAAAGCCAAACAAATTCCAGAAACATCCCACAAAACCCACACAAATTTCCACAAAACCTAAGAAATTACCTCAAAATCCTTCATGTCTGCTAAAAATCCCTCAAAATCCCAGAAAACTCCCACAAAATGTCCTCAATATCCTATAAAATTCAAGAAAAATCCCACAAAATTCCAGAAAATTCTACAACGGTACAAATAAATCCGAAAAATTCCAGAAACATCCCACCAAATCCTCACAAAATACCACAAAATCTAAGAAAAATCCCACAATTTGGAGCACAGGGACTCCAGAACCTGAGCACGGCTGCTTTGCTGTGCAGGCAAGGAAGGGCTTGGGCTGCTCCACTCCCCTGCTTTGCTTTGGGATCACCGTGATTTTGGGGGACAGTGCAGGGGGAAAGGGAGAAAGCATGGGCTTCACTCACCCATGGGTGGGTTTTTCCCCAGAAGGTAGGGGTTGGGCCTTCCTCAAGCTCCTGACAGACATAAGATTTTTTACCATTTTTCTTGTTTCCCCTTTTTGTCTGTGACCTATTTTCATTAATTTGTTGTTTGTTTTTCTAAAGGAAGCGTTCCAGGTGGGGTCCAGTCTGGATCAGGAAGTGCTTGGGACCAGCTGTGGCGTGGATGGGCCGTGCCCTTGGAGAAGACTGAGGACATCGTTTGGGACCAGCTTTTCTTGTGGCAGCGGATGGTGTGAGGTGGGTCCTCATCTCCTTGGCATGGCTGGGACAAGAGCTTTTGGGAGATGGCAGCGGGCACAGGAGCATCCCGCTCTGGGCAGCTGCTGAGGGGCTGGATCTGCCGTGGCTGGCTGCAGGCTGGGCACATGTCCTGCCCTCCTGCTCTGCTCCCCAAGGCAGCAGTGATGGGCAGCTTTGGGCCCAGCTCTGAGCACGGCCAGCATGGCCTGGGCACCGCGGCTGGCTGGGACAAGGGGACAGGAGCCTTCAGCTGACGGGCGGTTTCTGCTTTCTCTCCTTGCAGCCGGGCTCTGCGGATGCTGAGGCTGCTCTGGGCTCTGCCAGGGCTCTGCTGGGCTCAGCACCGGGCCGGGATCAGCCAAAGAAGAAACACTGTGACCTGCAGCAGAGACTTGAGCATTTTGGCAATGCAGCTCAAGTCTGCAGTGTCCACCTCCAAGGGAAAACATGACACCCCCAAAAAATTAAATTTGTTCCATGACTTCTGAAATGAAATCCCTCTGGGATGACCCCAAATGACATTTTTCATTTTGCTCAAGCTGTAGCTCAGCCCTTCTCTGAACAGTTCTGTCCCCACACCTGCCTTTTACTTCACAACTGCTCCCTCCTTTCCCCCAGTGAGTTCCCAGCCCATCACAATCTCCATCACACTGCAGCCTTCCTTGATGCCCCTCACCACGAGTAAGGCCAAGCCCCAGTCTCAGGGACTCATCCTGTCACTGGCTGAAGAACAGCAATGTTTCAGAAGTCTGGTGGGAGTTTTGTGTCTTTCAGAGCTGCTCTCCAGCCCTCCGGTCTCCTCACTGCTGAGTTCCCACTCCCTTTTCCTCATCCATCAGGATGAGCTCTGTGAATCCCCTTGTGATAAATGGAAATGATTTGTGCTAACTAAATTGTAACTGTTTGGAAAGTTATTATTAGAAGCAATCAGGGGAATTGGTGTTACAAGCAGATGTACCCCTTTAAAAATGTTACATGTCAAAATTAAGATAGATTATGTAGTTCTGGGATAAGTAATGTCCCAAGAGAAAATTGACCATGAGATGGACAAAGTTGGAACGACTTTAGGCATAGGGCCTGAAAATTATGAAATGTAAGACTAATTAGTGGAGCACAATGCTTACTTGCATAACACAACACTTAGTAAGCATGCACAGCCTTTAAAGTTATCCAGAGGACAACGAGGATGAGTGTAAGCCTTCATCCAAAAGACCACCAAAAGAAGACTGAAGACCCCCTAGCAACAAATGAAGCATGCACCATGACGAATAGTGACGTAAAGTCAAAGAATCAGAAATATGAGAAAACTTAAGAGAAACATTAATGAATATTATAAGCATACAGTATATGAGTTTTGTTTGAATTGCTTTGTTTTGTATGTGAGGTGGGGTGAGAAGTCCTCTCTGTAGCTCAGTCAGTTTTGCTTATGCTTTAATCATACTTAATTACTGGCAAACTATATTCACACACATACATACATACATACATACATACATATATATATATATATGAAGATATTCACTAAATTGTACTCTTTTACTAAATTGTATTCCTTTTATACCAAATTGCTATTCAAATTACTAAATTGAATTCTTTTACTAAATTTTATTCTTGTATTCAATTCACTAAATTGTATAATTTTTTTCCCTTGTTATTTAATTGCTATTAACTCAGTCGATCTAGTTGTCTGATTTTAATTTCATTTACAACAGCACCAAGAAGAAAAGGGGCTTACTGAGAGCAAGCAAACTTAATCCTCTGCCAGGACACAAATTTAGAGGGCAAAAAATTAAAAAAACCCACAGCATCAGCCACACTTCTTAGTGAGAAGGGTTGGAACTCTCTGCCCTCAACACTTCCCCGGCAGGTTTACAAAGGGAACTGGGATCTAAGCTGTGCCCTCTGAACCAACAGAGCCAGCCTCCCTTCAGGGTGAGAAGCCACAGCCTCAGTTATAGCCCTGGGTGCCTCCTGTGCCCCAGAGAATGGCTGTGGTTGTAAATGTGTGTTTGGCTGCAGCACAGGGCCAGGATGAAGCTCGGCAGCCTCATCAGAGCCCACGGCCGTGGCCCTTCCCTGCTGTGGCCCTCACCTGGCCTGGCCCGGCCCGGCCCGGCCCAAGCAGCCTGGACTGGCCTCAAGGGATGGGCTCTGCCTGCCCGCTGTGCCCACAGGCCAGGCCCCAGGGCTCACAAGAGGCTTCCTCCCAGCTTTGCAAAACCTCGGCCAAGAGTGTCCCATTTGCTGTGCTGAGAAGAGTAAAAAACCCTCTCAATTTAACCCTGCTGCACTCCTCATGAGGGATCCCTGCACACCTCAGGAGAGAGCCCAAATTTTCCCTGTGTGTCTCATGAGGTGCAGGCCCAGGTGATGCCACTGAAGGAAATGTGCCCTCACAGCCCAGGGACGCTCAGCATGGGCTCCCCCAGCCCCTCAGGGCCCCACTGCTGGTCACGGCAGCCCCTGCCTGGCTCCTGCCTGCCCACACCGTGGGCACCCCTGGCTGTTCCTGGACATGGAGCTCAGCCAGGGCTGGTGCTGTGTGGGCTTTGCTGGTGGTACCAGCTGGACACTGGGGTGAGAGCTCCATCTCTTTATTAGAACAAAAAGCATGGGCCAACCCCTGCTCTGGTGCACAGGGGCTGCCCAGTTTCAGTCCTGGCAGGGACCAGGGCCAGGGGGCTCAGGGGTAGAGGTCTCGCATGGGAGGTGGGGGTCTTGGGATGCCCTCAAGATGGGGATGCAGATGTAGCTTGGCACATGGGGACAGATGTGAAGAGCGGGGATGACAGATGCAGCTTCTCAGTGACCAAAGTCTTTCGCCAGTCTTCTGAAGCTGCAGAGGTGCTCCTGTGGAGAGAGGAGGTGGCTGAGGCCCCCAGCTGCCGCTGGCACACAGGGACCCTCCTGCACAGCAGGGCCCAGAGCTGCCAAGGCTCCCCAGCACGGCTGGAGCTGCTGGCACAGCTTGGCCCAGCTGGACAGCTGCCCCTCAAGGCCCTGGAGAGCAGGGGATGGCTCTGGGCAGGGTCCCTGGCCAGGAGCAGGCCCCAGAGCATGTCTGCCTTTCAAGGGCAATCTTGTCCCTGCTCTTTCTCCTGCCCACCTTGCTTTGCCTCTGCCCGCTGCTCCTGGGGCTGCTCTTGGCCAGGCAGCCTCAGTGGCAGCCAGCACTGGCTGCAGCCCCAGCGGGCTCCCCAGGACAAGGCCCAGCAATTAAGAGGCCAATGAAAGCCCTGGGCAGCAGCAGAACTCTCAGCAGAGTTATTTGGGCAGCCAAGGACTAGCCACAAGTCCACAGCAGCCTCACTGGGAATGTTTCCTGGCTATGAGCAGCCTTTCAAGAAGCTGTTGGAGGCCGAGATCAGCAAAACACTCACCGTTTTGTCTTCCAGCAATACCAGATTCCGGCATAGCACACCATCAGGAAAAGTGCTCCACCAGCCACAATGGCCATTAACTTAATCAAACCATGTGTTCCCTGGTAGAAAACTCTTCTCATGCTTTCCCAGATGTTCTGAGCACGTGCTGTGGTGCCAGCTGCATCTGTGGGAGCAATGGGCAGCGTGAGCCTGTGCTGTGCTCCACTGCTGATCTGGCAGCACGCTGGATATAGCCAGGACATTCTCTGTTTCCCCCAGAGCTGGGGCCTGCAGGCACCTTGCCACCCCTTGGTACAAGACTGCTCAACCCCCTGAGCTTGAATGCACAATTTCTCTGTGCTGTGCTGGTCTTCTCCAGGCAATACTTGTCAAAGACATAGATAAGGATCAGGAAAATTCCTAGGGTTTTGGAAATGCTCCAGGGCCCTCCCTCTTCCAAACAGACCCTAAACCTGAACTACCCCGATACCAGGAAATCTCAGGGGATCTCAGGGTGTGCATGGCCTGTGCTGCAGTTTGGGCTCCTGTCAGCTGATTCCAAATGCCTTCCTGCAGAGGCTGGGGAGAAGCTGCAGCCAGGCCAGGCTGGGAAACAGCCCTGCAGGGCATGAAAGCAGCAGTGGGGCAGTGAGGCTGACATGGATCCCTTCCTGCTGTGCCGGGCATGGTGTGTCCAGATGTGCAGAGAAAGCCCCCGGCCGCTGAGTCTCAGGAGAAGGCTGAGGGACATGGACCCACCACAGTGTCCCTCCAGATCATTCAGAATTATGTCCAGATATTTGAGTTCCCCCACTGCTACATTACTATCTCCTATAGGTTTGTTCTTCTTCCTCAGGGGAACATAATATAAAGTATTTCCATTTCCCAGGAATAGATCCCACACAACCAGTGCTCAGCCTGTGGGATCAGCAGGGACACACCACACCCCTGTGATGGGAGCTGGGCTTGCTTGCAGAATCCAGCTCAGGAGCTGGGAAAGTCCTCCCTGCAGACACACCTGTGACTCAACAGCCACAGAAGCTTCTCTCATCTCTGCTGTACAGGCAGCACTGAGCCACAGGAGCAGTGAGAGGATCACGCAGGACGAGGGCACACACATGCACGGCTCTGTCCTGGCACCTGCAGCGATGCCGCCCTGGCCAAGCCTTGAGCTGGCAGCTCTCCCAGGGGGAAAGGCCTTCACTTACCCTCATAATCTTCCTCATCATCAGGCTCAGTAACTGATATGGACGGGGAATCCAGATCATCCTCATCATCAGGTTCATCTGCAAAGAAAGTCAGGACAGAACAGCTCCTGTGACACTGCTGAAGATTCTTCTTCATGCTGGAGTGGCAGTGAGTGCACCTGGGTGATTGGTGCCCTCCAAGGCACTCCCTCATCTCCACCTTCCACTCAGGAGCAGGGGCAGGGGGACCACGTGCCTGCAGTGGCCTCACACTGGGATGGAAGGAGCCCCTTGAATGGAAGTCAGGGGAGAAAGGACTCCCTGGAGCTGCCAGCAGCTCTGAACTGAGCCCCAGGCAGGGCCAGGGCTTGGCAGCGGCAGCTGGAGCATCTCAGGTTCCCTGGGGCCAGAAATGAGCCACACAAGGCACAGCCCTGGGGCACAGCCCTGGGCCTGGCCCTTCCCTCTCTGCTCTTTTCCATGGCTGCACAGCGCACACGGAAGGAGACATTGGCATTGCACACAGGAAGAAGATTGACAGCTAAATGCTCCTTCCTCCCACTGACAGCAATGCTGTGGGATCTCTCAGGGCTCCAGAAGGGAGCAGGGCGAGTATGGATGCTAAATCTGAACCACAGTGCCTGTACAATTGCAGGCCGCATGGCTCCTCAGGCTGCCTGAGAAAATAGCCTGGGAAAAATATGAGAAAGAATTAAAACAATTCTCAGAGATGCTAAACAGCCTTGCAGGTGTTGTTTTGCAGCCTGTTGTTTCTCCTTGCAGGAGAGAGTCAAGGGGGGCAAAGTGCCCCTGACCAATGATAGTGATGTAATACTTTGCTAACCAATAAGAGTTTCCTTTCTGTACTTTTCCACGTATCTGTCTATAAGACAGAGCTGAAGCAATAAACTAAGGAATTCTCGTGTGGTGACTCCCTTGAGAGTCCATTGTCGTTCTTTAAAGCCGTTCCCAATCGGAACGACATCTGGTGACCCCGACGTGATGCTACACCGACCCCTGAGGTCCGGTAACCCGACATAAACTGCAGCCGACCCCTGAGGTCAGAAGGCAACCGACGTGATCTGCTAATCCCCTGAGGGTAAGCAGCGAGCGGGAAAAAGCCAGCCCTTCCCCCTAGAGGGGTAAGTGGAATTCTCCCGGGCTTTCCAAGAGGAAGCTGGTTCTGAAAACCAACGGGATAGTGGAGCCTGCCTGTGAGTGGGTTTGGAACGGCCATCTTGGTGAAGCAGAGCTCAAAATTCCCGGGTCCGAGCCGTTAGCGTGTGCATAATTGCATTCGTGGAGCCGCCAAGATAAAGTCCTCATAATGAAGGACTGTACTTCAGCTGATGAACAGCTTGCCTACCTTGCATGCAGGATGCCCTGCCCCGCATGGGACTCAGTGTTTCTGAAGATGCCATGCGTGCTTTATTTCAGTGGGTGAAAGAGCAAGGTTTTGATATAACTATGGACAATGCCTTTGATCTCGAACTTTGGCTGTCGATAGAGCACCATTTATGGTCAGAATTCATTAACGGAGATATCAGCGTGTGTAGCCTAGCAGCTACCTGGGGAGTGCTTTTTAAAGCGCTGAAACGGAGCCAGTCTGAGGACAGTGAAACCGGGAGGAGAAACTTTGATGCTGAAAGTTCCTCCGTTGTACAAGATAAGAGACCGGGAGATGAAACCGTAGATGAGCTGCATAGTGCTCTTTTAGCTCTGCCCAGACCCTCGGAGGACTTTAGCGGCGAGCGGGAGCAATCTGCGGCCCAGAGATCTCCCTCTCCAGAGAGGTTTGAGCGGCCGCCATCCGCGGAGCTCGGCACGCGAGCTTTGCCAACGGGAAAGCGGCAGGAAAGCAGAGACTGCCCGCCTCCGCCTGTGCCACCCGCAAAGCCTCCGCCGGCGCCAAAAGCGCCACCGCCGGCCGCCGCAGAACCTGCTTTCTCCAGCGCCTCCGCGCTGTCCGAGCTTCTTCCTTCTGTGCCGCAAACAGAAACGCAGACATCCCCGCTGCGGCCCGTCAGCGCGGCGGGGGAGAGAGAGAGAGTCAGCGCTCAACTCCCCCGCGCCTGGCGCGCGGGCCGCCGCCGCCGAGGAGTCCAGGCGCGGATCCAGAGCGCGGCGGGCCGCCGCCGCCGCCGAGGCGGGGGGAGGGGAAACAGCAACCGCGTTCCCCCTGCGCCTGCCCGCCGCCACCAGCCGTGGTCCGGCCGGCCGCCGGCTGACCGAGGGCGGAAGAGCGGCGGGGAGAGGGGAGGCAGCGGCCTCGCCTTCCCCCTGCGCCTGCCCGCCGCCGCCGGCCGCGAGAACCCCAAAAAACCCGAACTCAAGCCCAAATCTGGGGCCGGGGCCAGGCCCGTGGCAGGCATCGCCCCCCCTGCGCGTCCGAAGCACCGGCGAGAAAGCGCGGGGTGGGCCGGCGAACCTCACTCGCCCCGCGCGTGCGTGGGAGGCGCTAGTCCTGCGCCCACTGCGCTCCCCCCGCGCTCCAGCGGGGAGGCGCGGGAGAGAGAGAGAGCGCTTGCCGTGCTGCGCTCCCGATCTGAACTCTAGCAGCGGCCCCCCCGCACCCATAAAAGTGGCGGGGGGAAAGAAAGACAACGGCGGGCCACTCCACCGGGACCTTCTGCACCAACCCAAAGAAATACCTTGACAAAGTCTGTCAACTCCAGCGGCCTGAGCCGTGCCAGCATCCTGCAGTCCCTGCGGGACCCAAATTTACTCACTCAGTTTGTATCTTTTAAGTTTTGTGTTTACAGAACTGACAAGTTTTGTGTTTACGAAACTGACAACCAGCCACGAAGAGATAGTAACTTCAAATTCCCTAAACCTTCCTGAAATTCATGAACTACTGTTCAAACCCGATGAACAACAACAGCAACCATGTAAACTTTATAAATCCCTCAAAAATCCCTCAATTGTATTTCAAAAAAAAAAAAAAAAAAAAAAAAAGCGGGATAAGAAGAGGGGATCAAAGCAGCATAAATTGCATATAAATTGCATTGTGCATTGTTTTTATCACTTTGGTGTTCTTTCAAACTACTCTATTGACATGTTAGACTGTCAATTCGAACAGACTAACAATGTTGTATATAGTTTTGTATAGTGTGTGTATTAATTCACTGAATTAGAAATATTAGACTCAACCATCAAGTCCTTACAAAGAGAACAAATCCTAAATACCAAAACATAAACCAAAATTCTAAATTAATTCTAGATCAGCATCCATTCAAAGTTCTAGCAAAAAACTTCTTGAGCTGTGTTCGTTCTTTATTCTACAAGGGCCCAGTAAAATATAGAACAAACACTTCTTTTTTATTTAACAGAAAAGGGTGAGTTATGGATGCTAAATCTGAACCACAGTGCCTGTACAATTGCAGGCCGCATGGCTCCTCAGGCTGCCTGAGAAAATAGCCTGGGAAAAATATGAGAAAGAATTAAAACAATTCTCAGAGATGCTAAACAGCCTTGCAGGTGTTGTTTTGCAGCCTGTTGTTTCTCCTTGCAGGAGAGAGTCAAGGGGGGCAAAGTGCCCCTGACCAATGATAGTGATGTAATACTTTGCTAACCAATAAGAGTTTCCTTTCTGTACTTTTCCACGTATCTGTCTATAAGACAGAGCTGAAGCAATAAACTAAGGAATTCTCGTGTGGTGACTCCCTTGAGAGTCCATTGTCGTTCTTTAAAGCTGTTCCCAATCGGAACGACAGGGCGAGGTTTCCAGAATCCATCAACCTTCAGACTCTCAAGGGAAATGGCACGTGAGTGAGCTCTTGCCACCTTGACACTGATTGTTCTGTGCAGAAAGGGACATTGAGAACTTGCCTCCAGCATCTGGCAAGGTCTTCAAACCACCATCTACCACCACTTCCAGATGTTCCATGTCACGATCCAAATCTAGAAGGGAGCACAGATCAGAACCATTCCATGGTGTGCTGGGATCCCCTTCTGCCTTAGGGAACTGGGCACTGCAAGGGGGTCAGGTAAGGCTGTGGGAGCCAGATGTCAATGGACATGGCCAAAGCTGCAGAGGAGCCTGAGGAAAGCTCTGGATTGGCTCTGGACATTCTCAACACCTTTTCCATGCTCTGTGCAAAATCCCTGAAAGGCAGGCACTGCCAAGCAGCAGAGATGGCAGCTCAAGCCTCAGCAGGGCTCAGGCCCAGAGACACAGCAATTACCTCCTGGGACTGTGCCTGGCATGGCCTCCCTTCCTGCAGCAGAGGCTGCCCATGAGCCACTGCTTCCTCCGGGAAACGCTGCCTTCAGCACAGCCTTTGGGTTCATCTCTGGAGAAAGGAAGAGCCACAGCTGGATCAAATGGAACCATTCCCCACTGGGGAGGTGGCATGTTCAAGAGGCAATATTTGTCAAAGTCATGGATAAGGACAAGGAAAACACCCAGGTTATTGGGGCTGGCCAGGGTCCTCCCTCCTCCAAACACCCCCTACACCTGATCCAGCCTGAGACCAGGAAATTGCAGGGGATCTCAGGGTGTGCATGGCCCATGGTGCAGTTTGGCTCCCTGTCAGCTGATACCAAATGCCTTCCTACTGAGGCTGGGGAGAAGCTGCAGCCAGGCCAGGCTGGGAAACAGCCCTGCAGGCCATGAAAGCAGCAGCAGGGCAGCAAGGCTGCCATGGATCCCTTCCTGCTGTGCTGGGCACTGCGTGTCCAGATATGCAGAGAAAGCCCCCGGCTGCTGAGTCTCAGGAGAAGGCTGAGGGACATGGACCCACCTTGTCCTTCTTGCAGAATTTTCTTCAGCATTTGCCTCATGGGTTTGGATGGCTCATGGGGTTTCATAACTCCTGTAGCTTTGGTATTTCCTCTTGGAGGACCTTAGAGCAAAATAATTCCATTTCATAGGAATGGATCCCAGAATGCCAATGCTCAGCCTGTGGGGTCAGCAGGGACACACCACTCACCCCTGTGATGGGAGCCAGGCTTGTGTGCAGCAACCAACCCAGGAGCTGGGAAAGTCCTCCCTGCAGACACACCTGTAACTCAACAGCCACAGAAGCTTCTGTCATCTCTTCTGATCTGAACAGGCAGCACTGAGCCTCAGGAGTGGTGAGAGGATCATGCAGGGCGAGGGCACACATGTGCATGGCTCTGTCCTGGCACCTGCAGCGATGCTCTCCTGGCCAAGCCTTGGGCTCTGAGCTGGCAGCTCTCCCAGGGGGAAAGGCCTTCACCTACCCTCACCATCTTCCAGAGCCTCAGTCCTGGGTGTGGGTTGGGAAGCCAGATCACCTTCAGCAAGAGGCTTGGCTGAAAAAAAAGGTAGGACAGAACAGCTCCCGTGGCTCTGTAGGAGACCCTCAGGCTCCCTGGGGCTGGCAAAGGAGCCACACAAGGCACAGCCCCGGGACACAGCCCTGGGCCCGGCCCCTTCCCTCTCTGCTCCTCTCCGTGGCTGCACAGAGCACATGGAAGGAGACACTGATATTACACACGGGAAGAAGATTGACAGCTAAATGCTCCTTCTTCCCACTGGTAGTGACCTGTGGGATCCCTCAGGGCTCTAGAAAGGAGCAGGGTGAGGTTTCCAGAACCCAACAAGCCTGAGATTATGTTAAGAGATATGGCAAATGCTCTTGCCACCTTGTCATTTTGTGTTCTGTCAGTAAAGGGAATAGAAGAACTTGCCTCCAGCATTCTCCAAGATATTCAAAGTATCATTCAGTAGCACTTCCAAATAATTGAGGTTGAGTTCCAAATCTAGAAGGGAGCACAGATCAGAACAGTTTCCATGGTGTTCCGAGATCCCCTTCTACCTTAGGGAACCAGGCAGTGCAAGGGAGTCGCGCTAAGGCTGTGGGTGCCAGATGTCAGTGGACATGGCCACAGCTGCAGAGGGGCCTGGGGGCTCTGGGCTGGCTCCTGGTCACTCTCCACCCTCTTTGCAGGCCCTGTGCAGCATCCCTGGGAGAGGTGGCTGGAGCAGCCCAGGCCCCACTGGGGCCCTCTCTCTGCCACAGCTGAAAGAATTGTAAAAGCAATGGGGAAGAACTACAGCAGGCAGTGCCACAACTGTCCCTCAGGCCCTCCCTCCCTCCTGCCCACGTTCTGCTGGGACAGCTCTCCCATCCCATAGGGACAGAGCCAGGCTCTTTCAGGATACAGTGGAGCCTTGCCCTCCCCCTCTGCCTATTCCCCACCATGGGCACCCCTCTGCAGCTGCTGCCAGGTTTTGGGACCTGTCTCCCATGGAGGGACCCCAGCAGGACTGCTCAGTAGCCAAGTACCCTGAGCCTGCTGCGGATAATTCCACTGGGCTGTGCCGGTCTTGTCCGGGCTGTGCCTGCACTGCCCAGCAGCAGAGATGGCAGCTCAAGCCTCAGCAGGGCTCAGGCCCAGGGGCACAGCAATTACCTCCTGGGACTGTGACTGTGCCTGGCATGGCCTCCCTTCCTGCAGCAGAGGCTGCCCATGGGCCACTGCTTCCTCCGGGAAATGCTGCCTTCAGCGCAGCCTCTCCTTCCGTCTCTGGAGAAAGGAAGAGGGATACATGCATCAGGTGAGGCTGTTTGTTCCCCAACATGAAGGTGGCATCTTCAGGAGGCAATAGTTGTCAAAGATATGGATAAGTTTCAGGAAGGCATCCAAACTTTGGAGCCAGGCCAGCCACATCTACCACAAGACTGGGAAATTGCAGAGGATTTCAGGGTGTGCATGGCCCATGGTGCAGTTTGGGCTCCCTGTCAGCTGATGCCAAATGCCTTCCTGCAGAGGCTGGGGAGAAGCTGCAGCCAGGCCAGGCTGGGAAACAGCCCTGCAGGCTGTGAAAGCAGCAGCAGGGCAGCAAGGCTGCCATGGATCCCTTCCTGCTGTGCCGGGCACAGCGTGTCCAGATGTGCAGAGAAAGCCCCCGGCTGCTGAGTCTCAGGAGGAGGCTGAGGGACGTGGACCCACCACGGTGTCTCTCCACATCACTCAGCCTCTTGTCTCCTGTAGGTTTGTTCCTCCCTCTAGGAGGATCTTAACAGAAAGTATTTCCATTTCAGATGAATGGATCCCACAGAACCAGGGCTCAGCCTGTGGGATCAGCAGGGACACACCACTCACCCCTGCGATGGGAGCTGGGCTTGCGTGTAGCAACCAGAAAAGGAGCTTGAAATGTCCTCGCTGCAGACACACCTGTAATTCAACAGCCACAGAAGCTTCTGTCACCTGGTTCCTGCCACGTTGTCAATGATTATTCCTTGTTGTGACAGTGAGAACATACCTGCATGGGGCTCCAGAGGCAGAAAATCTTCATGAAGCCAAGCTGCTGGAGAAGCCTTCCTACCACCCTCATCTGGAAGGGAGCACAAATCAGAACCATTCCATGCTGTGCTGGGACCCCCTTCTGCCTTAGGGAACTGGGCACTGCAAGGGGCTCAGGTAAGGCCGTGGGAGCCAGATGTCAATGGACATGGCCAAAGTTGCAGAGGGGCCTGGGGAGCTCTGGGCTGGCTCTGGTCACTCTCCACCCTCTTTGCAGGCCCTGTGCAACATCCCTGGAGGGGCAGTGGGACCAGCCCAGGGCCCCTGAGGCCTCTGTCCCTCCCACAGAGAAAACCCTCCCTAAAGCCCTGGGGAAAACCATCCCCAACACCTCCCAGGGAGAAGGGAGCACTGTCCTGGGAAAGGGGACTGAGGCCGCCGGCTCACCTGCTCGCCGTGCTCGCCACGGAGCAGCCTGGGCAGCCCTGTCAGGCAGGGCCACTGCCAGGAGGAGCAGGAGGAGGAGGCGCAGAGCAAAGGCCATGGTGCCTTGCCCACTGCCAGTCCTGCAGCTCTTGCTGCCACCACTGTCCTGACACCGCTGTCCCAATGTCAGCACCGCTGCTGCCGCCGCCGCTGCTGCCACAACAGTCGTGGTCAAGGACTGACTGCTCGGTCCTTGTGGTGCTGGGCAACCACGGGGCTCTGGGACCTCTGTGACCTCAGAGCCTGCTGTCACCTCAGCCTGCTGTCACCCCAGAGCCTTCTGTGACCTCATGGCCTTAGATGTCTGCTCCAAGTGTACTCCCATCTGTACTAGAGGACTGCTCTGACTGTGAATCTTTGACTTCATCAAAGGGTCATTGCTAAACAAAACCTTGGTTTTGCCTGCTGACATTGCTGGACAGGCAGTGTCCCAGGAGATGCTCTTGATGGTTGCCTCTTTTCCTGGGCACGGCACTGGAGGAGGTCCAGGCCCAGGTGATGCCACTGAAGGAAATGTGCCCTCATCCCAGGGATGCTCAACACAGACTCCCCCAGCCCCTCGGGGCCCTGCCTCTGGTCACAGCAGCCCCTGCCTGGCTCCTGCCTGCCCGCACCGTGGTCAGCCCTGCCTGCTCCTGGACATGGAGCTCAGCCAGGGCTGGTGCTGTGTGGGCTTTGCTGGTGGTACCAGCCAGACACTGGGGTGAGAGCTCCATCTCTTTATTGGAACAGAAGAGCTGTGCTGGGCCCTGCCCTGGCAGGAGGGACCCACCTTCAGTCCAGGCCACAGAGCAGGGCGGGTCCCTTCAGGGACACAGGGCCTTGCTTTGGGTGGTGGCAGCATCTGCACAGCAGCAAGCTGGTAATGCAGTGTCGTGGTTTTAAACCAGAAACTAACAAAAAAATTACTTATTTTTTACGGTGAGATACGGATTAGAACAAGAGCAAAACAGGCTTAAAACTTAAAAGGAATAAAGAAAGTTTATTGACAAAATATAAGAATAAGAACACCAGAATAAACTTCCAGAAAACTCCTTTTATCCCCTACTACCCACCATTCTTTTGTTCACATGACAACACAGAGACCAAAGAACCTTGGAACTTTGGTGTCCAGAACAGTCCCTATTTTCGCTAGAGTCTTTTTATCAGTCTTTGTAGAGAAACAGAAGTCTCTTTCTGCTAATCTATAGAGTTTCTCACAAGAAAACTATTTCTGCTATAGTTTTCTATTGCCCTGATGTCAGCTGCCCAGAAATGCTGCTATCAGAGCTAACTCCTCCCATTTCACATCACTCTGAGGTGTGTATGGGCCATGAGTCTAGGGATGGCATTTTAAGGATGAGTTATTCAAAGGCAAAAGTCTTCTTCATCTGTCCTTGTGAGCTCTACTGGAAAACAGTTTTCTCATTGGCTCTCGAGGCCTCAAATTTTCGCTTCACCCTGTTCCAGCACCTCACCGCACCACAATCACTCTACTTTTTACTCAAAATTCACACTTTGAACACTCCATTCCTGCCCATATACTGTGTCATGAATTGAAGGAGTTTTTTCAAGACCTTATTGTCCATTCCCATAGCCTCAAGAGAAAGGTATTTCAGCTCATAAAGCATTTTCTTATTCTCTACCCCTTCTGAAACTTAATTATTTTCTTACTGTCTCCGATAGTTTTATGAAGTCTCTTTACATGTTGATTACTCTCTTTTTCTTTCTCTGGATAAAAAGATTAATCTGCAAGTCTCATCTGGGTAATGAAAGGGTTAAAATCTTGCCCAGGCTTTTGTAGATGGTTCTGTGACTTCTGCCGGTGCAGGAGCTGGAACTGTCTTTGATAGAAGATTCCTCATGGCTGTTCTGGAGAGTGTAGTCGCCGCTTTAGCCCGCTGCAGGTTCAGAGCCCCTTTCTTTCTTCACTCGGCAGTCTCTAGTAAATTTAGTCACAGCAAAACCTGCAGCTGAGCCAGAGATTGGCTTGGCCCGGCCAGAGCCCGGGGAAAGCTCCCCACAAGCCCCCATCTCCTGACCGGGAGACATGGCAGCTCAGCCCAGCCCCCGCCCGGCCGCATGGGCGGGCAGGGAACGGGAGGCCTGGAGCTCTGTTACCTTTCACAGCCAGGAAACAAAGAGCCTAAGAGTGCTCTGACTTTACATCTTGGGGTCACGCTTGTACAAGAGGTCCCCCTGTCTGCTCAGTCCTTGCCCTCCCCAGGCTGCTGGGAGTGCCAGGAATCTGAAAAGTTCTTTCTGTTCCCATCTCCCCACTTAGGGATGCTGGACCCCCTTAAGTGCCCCCAAGAGGCATTTTCCACCCAGCTTTGGAGTTCTTCATTCTCCAAACATCTTCCAGGAAATAACCCAACCCAGGGATCCCCCAGGATATCTGGGCCAAGCTCCCACTCCCCAGGCACCTGTGGGATGGGGGTGATGATCTCACAGGTGGGGGCTGTGAATTCAGGGAGTGCTCGACCTCGTGGTTCCTTCTCCTTTCCTTGATCTTCCTTTGTTCCTCCTCTTCCTCCCGTTCCTCCTCCCTATCCCCACCTTCTTCTCCTACTGCCATTTCTTCTTGCTCTCCTTCTTCATCCCTCCTCTTCCATCTCTCCTCCTCCTCCCCCAGGAGCAGTGACACCCTCGGTGCCCTGTTCCCAAACCCCTCACAGCCCACGGCAGGAGCGGGGATGGAGCCGGGACAGGTCGGGATGGGCAGCGCGGGGCTCTCCGCTGCTCCCACCCGCTGGGGACGGGGGGAACCCGGCCCGGGGAAAAGGAGAGGGAAACTGGGAAAACTGGGGGCTGCAGATCCAACCTGGGGCTGGCTGGGGACCCTGGCTGGGGACTGCCAGCCCTTGGGGCTCCTCTGGGGAGATGTGGGAGGGGGGAACGCAGAGAGGGCTGGGGGATCCCAGGAGTTGCAGCACTGGCAGGGACTGGTTTGTACTGGAATGATACTGGAACCTTACTGGGGCAACTGGGAATCCTTGGGAATGAGCACAAGACGCATGCTGATGGTAGCTGAGATATACTGGGAGTGTCTGTGACCATACTGGGGGGATTGAAATAACACTGGGAACAATAGGAACCATGCTGGGGACAGCTGGGATCCTACTGGGATCACAGTGGGAGCAACTGGGCCATGCTGGGTAAGACTGGGACCACACTGGCAGCAACTGGGACTGCATCAGAGTGACTGGGAGTGACTGTGAGCAACTGGGATAGACTGGGAGAGAGACAAGTGCAGGTAAATGGCAGCAATGGGAACTACAGTGGATAATCATGGCAACAGCTGTGCCTATGCTGGGGTCATACTGGGATCCTACTGGAACTAGCTGGGATCATACTGGGGGTGACTGCAAAGGTGCTGGCTGGGACTGGAACCATGCTGGAGATGAATGGGAGCAACTGGGCCAACCCTGGGAGAGACAGGGAGTCACTCTGGCCATGACTGGAACCATACTGGGAGGATCTGGGAGTGACTGGAACCATACTGGGGGTGGCTGGTACAACAGCTCATACTGGGAGTGACTGAGATTGTAGTGGGAGTGACTGGGATTATCCTGGAAGTGTCTGGAACCATACTGGGAGTGACAATGGCTCCTACAGGGATAGCACTGGGAACCACTGGGATTACAGTGGGTGTGAATGGATCCTGACTGGGGGTTACTGGGAGCTACTGGGCCCATGCTGGGAGGAAAATGTGGACACATTGGGAGCAACTGGAACCATGCTGAGGGGACTGTGACCACAACTGGGATCACAGTGGGAGAAACAGGGAGCCACTGGGAAAGACAGGGATCATTCTGAGGTAACTAAAACCTTACAGGGGCAACTGGGATATACTGGAAGGTCTGCAATCATAGTGGGGTTAATGGATCCACATTGGGAAGAGCTGGGACCACCCTGGGAGAAACTGGGTGTGAGTGGGACCATGCTGAGATGGACTGGGACTATTCTAGGGACAACTGGGATCACACTGGTAGGAACTAGGAACAACTGGAACTATTCTAGCAGCAACTGGGATCATACTGGGATCACAGTGGGAGCAGCTGGGTCCCTGCTGGCTGAGACTGGGATCCCACTGAGGGTAACTGGAATCATACTGGGATTCACTGGGAGTGGCTGGGAACAACTGGGATCATGCTGAGAGCAACTGGGAGGAGCTGGGAATGACTGGGAGCGTGCTGGGGCTGACTGGGATATACTGGGAGAGACAGGGAGTCCCAGGGATCACACTGGAGGCTACTGGGGTCACACTGGCACTGCCAGGGAGCAACTGGGGGCCACTGGCCTCATCCTGGGAGTGACTGGGATTAGACTGTAAGTGACTGGGAGTTCCTGGGATTAGACTGCGAGTATGAAGGAAACTGGAAAATTGGGGAAAAAATGGGGGAAAAAACCAGGATAAATTAAAGGAAAACATCAGGGAAAAATCAGGGAAAAAACCAGAAAAAAAAAATCACGGTGAAATCAAAATAATGGCATAAAAATCATGAAAAAATTGGGAAAAATTTGGGGAAAACCAGAAAAATTTGACAAAAAATTTGGGAAAACCAGGAAAAATTTGGGGAAAAACAAAGAGTAAACTCAAGGAAAAGAAAGTGGAAAAAATTGGGAAAAATCAGGAAAAATGGGGAAAAAAATCAGGAAAAAATAGGAAAAGAAGGAAAAATCAGGAAAAAAGGGGAAAAAAATCAGGAAAAAAGCCCGAGAAAATCAGAAGAAAAACTGGGAAAGAAATTGGAAAAATCAGGGAAAAACAGGAAAAAAAAGATAAATAAAATCTAAAAAAAAATGGGAAAAAATTGTGAAAAAATTGTGGGAAAAACAGGCAAACAATTAGGGACATTTGAGAAGAAGTTGGGAAAAAGCTAGAAAAAATTTGGGAAAGGAAGAGAGAAAAATCAGAAAAAATGGGATAGGCATTAAAAAAATTGTGAAAAATCGGGAAAAATCAGGAAAAAATTGGGAAGAAAATTGTAAAAATCAAGGAAAAACCAGAAATGTTTGAGAAAGCTTGCAAAAAAATCAGGAAAAGCATTGGGAAAAAATTAGAAAAAAATGTGAAAAAAAAGAAAGATCAGGGGAAATCATGGGAAAAGATAAAAAAGTCTGGAAAATATCAGAAAAAAATAATGAAAAAATCAGGAAAAAAAAAAGGGGAAAACCAGAAAAACTTTGGAATGAAAAAGGGTAAAATCAGGAAAAAATTTGGGAAAAAATTGGGAAAATTTGAGCAAAGAGAGAGGAAAGAAACCTGGAAAAAATCAGGAAAAATCAGTAAAAAAAAATAGGAAATACATGTAAAAATCAGGGGAAAATTATGAAACAATTGGGGAATAAACAGGAAAAGATTGTGAAAAGAAGAGTGAAATATCAGGAAAAAATGTGGGAAATCAGGAAAAAAAATGGAGGAAAAAATTGGGAAAAAAAAGGTAAAACAAGGGAAAAATGATGAAAAGAAACTGGTGGAAAAAACCTTGGAAAAATGGAAAAAAATTGGGAAAAAGCCAGAAAATATTTAGGAAATGAACAGGCAAAAATCAGGAAAAATTAGGAAAAAAAATGGGGAAAAATTGGGGCAAATCAGGAAAAAAAATGTGAAAAATATGCGAAAAAAATGGTGAACAATGAGGGAAAAATCAGGAAAAGAAAAAAAGAATAAAACTGGGAAAAAATCAGAAAAATATCAGAAAAAAGAAAAAGAATTGGGGGAAAATCAGGGAAAAAATTGGGAAAAATCAGGGGAAAAATGGGAAAAATCAGGGAAAAATGGGAGAAAAAGTTGGGAAAAAGACAGAAAATTTTGGGAAAAGAAGAGGGAAAAATCAGGAAAATGTGGGAAAAATCCTGGGAAAGTCAGGGAATTTTGAGCAAAAACTGGGAAAAAAAAAAAAGAAAAAATTGGCAAAAGAAAGAAGGGAAAAAATCAGAAAAACAAACCAGAAAAAACCAAGAAAAAACAGAAAAAATAAGGAAAAAATGGGGGGAAAAAAGAGTGAAAAAATTGGAAAAAATATTAGGGAAAAAATGGGAAAAATCAGGGACAAAGTGAGGAAAAGAAAGAGAAAAATAATCTGGATAAATCAGGAAAAAGCAGGGGAAAAATGGGGAAAAAAACTGGGAAAAATCAGGAAAAAAACAGGATGAAATACCCCTATCCCATTTTTCTATGGAATTTTGGGAATTGCCTACCTGGGAGGTTGTAGAAGAATTTCCAGACCTGGGAATCCGGGGAGTGGAGAAAGGTGGAATTGCAGATGAGCTGGTCCAGATTTTCAGGAAGGTTGATGGCCTGGTCCTCTTCCAGCTTCCAGAATGTTCAGATGAATCCCACGCCTCCTTCCAGCTGGAGATCATGGAAATATCATGGAAAATCATAGGAAAGCTGTGATTCAAATTCATGGAGTTTTGCCCCCAAAACACCCTTTTTTCCTGCCAAAATTTCTATTTTCCCCCCCCCAAAATTTCAAATCTCCCCCCAACAAATTTCAATTTTTGGGATAATTAAATGGGGAAGATAGGGGGAAATGGAGGAAAAATGGGGAAAAGTTGGGAAAAACTAGAAAAAAATGGGGGAAAAGAGAGAAAAACAAAAGGAAAAATGGGGGAAAATCGAGCCAAAATGGGATAAAAATAGGGAAAAAATGAGATAAAAATAGGGAAAAAATAAGATAAAAATAGGGAAAAAATTGGGGAAAATGTGATGGAAATGGAGGAAAAATTGGGAAAAATGGGAGAAAGAAATGGAAGAAAATGGGGATAAAACTGTGGGAAAATGAGATAAAACCAGAATTAAAATAGGGGAAAATAATGGAGGAAACTGGGAGAAAAATGGGAATAAAAATGGTAAAAGTGAGGAAAACATGGGGGAAAAAATGGAAGAAAATGGGGAAAAGAGGAGACAACATGGGGAAAAAACTGGGAGAAAATGGAGCAAAAAGAGATAAAATGGAGAAATGTGGAATAAATAGATTAAAAAAGGAAAAAAGTGGGAAAAAATAGGAAAGCATGGGGAACGATTTGAGTAAAAATGGAAGAAAAATAAGAAAAAAATCACAAAAAATGGTAAAAAAGGAGGAAAATGAGATAAAAAAGGGGAAAATTGAGAGGAAAAAAAATGGGGAAAAAATTGGGGAAAAATAAAAAATAGGAAAAAATGGGGGAAATGGTATGAAAATGGGATAAAAATTAGAAAAAATTGAGGAAAAATGGGAAAGAAATGGGATAAAAATGCGGGAAAGTTGGACAAAAATGTGGAAAAATGGGATAAAATGGAGACAAATTGTACTCTAATAGGGAATGACTGGGAGTGATTTGGCTTATGGTGGGGCGCAGAGGAAACTGGAGCCACACGGGGTGAGCAACTGGGCAATGCTGGGAGCAGCCACTGCCGGCACCGGGAGCCCCGAACCCCTTTCCCGGCCATGCCGGACCCGCATCCCCCCGGCCCCTTTGCCGGGGCTCTGCCGCCACCGCCACCGGGACCCCCCAAAAACACCTCCCGGGGACCCCCGGGGTGCCCCCGAGGGGCATCTGCGGCTCGGCTCTGGAGCCCTGCCATCCCCAAACATCCCCCCCAAAAACCCCAAAGCCAGGGAGCCCCGGGGTATTTGGGGCGAGCTCCCCCTCCCCGGGCACCTGCGGGATGGGGGGCGATGGTCCCGAAGGAGCTGCAGATGCAGAGAGCGGGGAGCGCAGGTGGAGCCTCCTCTGCCTGCTCCAGCTCTTCCTCCTCCTGCTCCTCCTCTTCCTCCTCCTCTGTCCCTCCTCTTCCTCCTCCTCTGTCCCTCCTCTGTCCCTGGGCGTGGTTCGGAGCCCTCGGGTGAGCGGGGCCGGGCCGGGACACGATGGGAAAGGGCTGGGTCCCCCCCAAACCGAGCTGGGGGCAGCGGAGCTTTGGGGGAACAATGGGAACGGGGCGGGACAGGGGAACAGGGGGAGGTGGGAGCACTGAGGGTCCCCCAGTTCACCCCAGGAGCCCCAAGCCCCGTCCCAGCCCCCCCAGTTCCCCCCGCAGCCCCGGCTGAGGGGGGCTCAGCCCAGGAGCCGCCGTCGTTCGGGGCTCCCCCGAGTGCAGGAACGGGAGAGTTCCCGGCTCGGGGAGGCCCCAGCACAGGAGGGGATCTTGTCCCTCTTCCAGGGCCTCCCAGGGTCTTCAGGCCCCTCTCAAGAGGAGTTTTTCTCTTTTTCAGGTTTTTTTGGGGGGGATCCCACCACTACAGGGGTGTTTTTTCCTCCCCATTTTAGGGTGTTTGTGCGGCCGCAGCCCCACAAGCCCCTTTGGAGGGGGGATCATGACGGCTTTAAGTGACATTTTTAGGGGTGTCCCCACCCCAAGCCCCTGTAGGGGATGTTTTGTCCCCCAGGGTGGATTTTGGGGGTTCTCTCTACCATGGCCGCTTTAAGGGCCCCCGGTGTTGTCGGGTCCCACTGTAACTCCTCTTAAAAGGGCAACACCGCTCCCGTTGGTTCCGGCAGTGGAGCCCGGGAGGGGTTGGGGGTCCCGGGAGGGGTTTGGGGGTACCTGGGTGATGGCGATGGAGAAGATGGGGTCTTCATGCTGGGTGCAAACCTTTGTGAGGGGTTCCTGGGGATTTTCAGAAGTTCTGGGTGTTTTTGGGGCCATGGTGGTTTCTTGGGAGATCCCAAGGGGGTTTACAGGGGTCCTGATGGGGGAATTTGGGCGATCCCGGGGGTGGAATTTGGGATCTCAAGGCTGTTTTGGGGAACCTGCTGGTGATGGAGATGGGGACCCCATGACAGGTATGAACCTTCTCAATGTCTGTATGGGGTTTTGCGGTTTTGGGGAGTTTTTGGAGCATCCAGGGATGTGTTTGGGATCAGGGGAGGTTGGGGTGTCCCAGGGGGTTTGGGGGTTCTCGGCAGGTTTGGGGGTGCCTGGACAATGCGGGTGGCAGTGCTGGGGACCCCGTGCCGGGTTTGAACCTTCTCACTGCGCACGGGCAGCGTCAGCGTGTTCAGGGAGATCCTGGGGGGCCCGGGGGGTCACCCCAAATCCCAGGGACCCCAAATGCTGAGGGACCCCTCGAACTGCTCTCACCGCTGGATCTGCTGCAGGCAGGGGGGCACCAGCACTCGGCCCCCACCCTCCACCATCACAGGGGGGCTGTGGAAGAAATCTGGGGTGCACGGACAGGTCGGGTGGGACCCCCAAAGTCCTGGGGGAGGGGACACAGGGGGACTCACAGGAATTCCTGTCACAGGGGGATGAGGGGGAACCCAGGAAGAGTTCGGGGGGGCTGGAGGGGTCCTGGGGGGACCCCCAGGAGTCTTGTGGGGGGTGGGGATGGCAAGGAACAGGGCAACCCCCAGGATGGGTTTGGAGGGGAACCGGATTGGGGCTCTCATGGCAGTGCGATGGGGAGATCTGCCCATGGAATTCCATGGGAATGGCATGGCAGTGAGATCCATACACAGAATTCCCATGGGAATGGGACAGCAGGGGATCCATCCATGGAGGTCCCGTGGGAATGGGATGATGTCTGAGATCCATCCATGGAATTTCCATGGGAATTCCCACATTCCCAAATTTTGCCTACCGATATCCCACATTCCCATTCCCATATTCCCATGGGATTTCTGCCCTCCCCACCTTTACACTCCAGCGCCTCCCGCCCATATCTGACATATTTCCGGAGACATTCCCTGCAGCTGTGAGCCAGGGAATTTGTTAATCCCTCAGCCTGGATCTCAGGGATCCCCATGGCGGTGCCACAGTTGCCATCGCAGCCCCACAGATCCCCCAGCCCCGGCTCCCCCCGCTCAGCCCCGCTCTGGCTGTGCCGCTGCTGCAGCATCTGCAGCTCCGCGCTGGCCCCGCCATTGGCGCCGCTCTTTGCTGCCCGCCAGTGACAGCCCGAGGCTGCAGTGACGTCACCGGTCGCCGGGCAGATCCCGGCGGCGCAGGGCGGCCAAGGCGGAAGCGAAAGTGCCCGAGGGAGCGCGGGGGGAGGGGACGCGGCAATTCCAGGGAATTCCCCTGGATCCCCTCCCGGGATCCCCCGGGACCCTCCTCGGCCGCGCACTGCGGGACCCCCGGGACAAACTGGGCTGAACTCCCGGGCCCTGCGCCCAAACTCTGCCTGCAACCCGCCGGCTTCGGCCCAAAGCGGGGGAAGCCCCGGCATCCGCGGATCCCATTTTTCCTGCGGCTGCGGCTCCCCAGCCCCGGCGGAGCAGGAGCGGGCGCTGGGAGCCCGAGCCCCGATTCCCGATCTCCTTCTCTCGCTCTCTGCTGCTCTCTCCCTCTCCTTTGGGTGATCAGAAATGCCAGAGCGGCTGGAGAGCCCCGTGCCCAGCTCGGCTTTCCCTGGAAAGGGAGGCCTGGGGGTGCGGTGCCCCGGGATGGCCGGGAATGGGGCTCCGGGGGTCCCCGGGCTGACGGAACCGGGGGATCCAGGGGCTGGCAGGGGAGGATCCCCGGGAAAGGGGGTGCAGGGCGCTGTTGGTGCAGGAGAAGGGGGTGCAGGGGGTCCCGGAGCTGGGGAAGGAGATGCGGGGGGGGTCCCAGGGGCCAGGAATGGGGATCCAAGGGGGTCCCAGGGGGGCTCCCCAAAGCCCCTCCCAGGGCACAGCAGGAGCTGGGTCAGGAGCTCTGGCAGAGACAAAAGGGGGTGAGCCCAGCATGGGGGGGACATGGGGGAGTCACAGGCGCTCCCGGGGGGGGCAACACGACCCCCGGGGACCCCTCCTCTCCTTCTCCCACGTACCCCAACAGAGCCCCTAAATGGATGAGCAGAGCTCGGTGACTGCAGTATGAAACTTGTTCAGTGGCACAGGAGGATTTAGAATTGAGGACAGGGGAAGGGTTTAACCCAGCCTCCTGTTTGAACAGCCTGGAGAGGGGGCTGGGGAGAAACCCATGCCTGCATTGAATTGAGAGAGATCCAGACCCGGGCTGGGAGAGATTTGAGACAAACCCACCTTTGGACTTTGCTGTCCACAACACCCTGTCACATAAAGGTAAAACCTTACAAAAGAAAGGACGTGTAAAATCATGGTTTAGGACTTGTTACATGGGCTTAATGTAGCTAGCAGCTGGCCTGACAAGTTCCCATGCAAAAACATCTTGAGAATGAAAAGTTTGTTAACATAACAAACTATTCTTGGGGAGAAAAACAAGTGCACCTGTAGTAACAAGGGATCTGTCCCATGGGAATCAGTAGAAAAAGTATGTAAACATTGTTAGAGAGAAAAGTTTGGATTGACGTGTACACTCACCATTACCAACCAGTGAACTGAGTTCCCAACCAACTGGAATTAAGCACGGAGCCTTCTGATAACCATGTAAATATAAGCTGTGTGCAATAAAGCTTTGGCTATGGTGGAAGAAGAAACAGGTGTCATTGTCCATCTCTACTGCGACACAGCCAAGCAGGACATCGGGTCCTGCCGAAGCAGTGGAAAGAAGCAGCTCTGGTGGCCAAGTGGCACGGCCCATTCCAAGTGTCCCTGAGCACAGAAACAGCCCCAGCACAGCTGAACACGGGGGGACCCCTCAGCCTCGGCTCAAGGGCTCTGCAGCCCCGCAGATTTGGATTTCCCGGCTGCAGCAGGAGGATGGGAGCCGCCCCTGAGCCTGCACTGAAGGCAAGGCAGCAGCAGCCAGGGCTCCCCAGCGGGGGAAGCCCCTGGGCCTGCCCACAGATCCTCTGCTGAAATCCTCGGCCTGGGCACCCTCCTTTGGCATCTCCAGCCCCTGCGGGACAATCCTGGCTGGCACTGCTGGAGCTTCAGGGCTTTCTGTGCCTGCCCTCGCCACAGCTGCTGGGGAAGGCACCGGGAGAATTCCACTCTGGCTCTCAATTACACTCACACTCTGGGCTGGCTGGGATTAAAGTACTGGAAAATATACCAAGTGTAAAATTATTTTTTATTTGATTTCTCCAGTCAGGCTTGGTTTGCATTTACCTTGAGGAAAGGAATTTTCAAGGATTTTTTAAAGGGATGTTCCACCACTCAGCAGAGATGAGCTTAACGTCTCAACAGACTGGGAAGAGCCCAAAAGATTCCCACAAAGACAACGACCATCAACAAAACATCAAGGCCCCACAGCAAACATCAACCAACATCTACCCCAGACACTGCCCTGGCACAGCTGGAGACACCTGGTCTGGAAAAGGCTGAGCAGGAAATCCAGGAGTGCAGACCTAATTCACATCAGAGACACAGAAATCCGGGTGCAACAGGAAACCAAGCACTAAGGGCTCCACACCTTGGAAACAATGAACACTAAACCAATGGATTTCTATGGGTTCAGACTGTATAAAGTTTAGGAAACATCTAGTAAAACTCACATGTCATGGATTGATTTTCTCTGCACACGCAGACTATGTGTGGTTGAAATGATTCTGTTCAGAATCAAGGAATGCTTTATTTCTCTAATAACATTGTTGGAGAGTTTTTGCTTTTCACAGTTTCAGTGAAAGGATTACACCATTAGAAGAACTTTAAGTAATAATTCTACTTTTCTGTTCGCAGTTCTGTTTGGGCCAGGGGTGTGAGAATCAGTTTTTAGTCAGAGGAGAAGTATTAGAAAACACTTGATTTCTTTCTAATTTTTGTTTTTATGTTTGTGCGTGGCTCTTAGTGATGACAAAATTATGGTATGGGTTTTTCCATGTTCACATTTAAGCTGCATTTTGAAAACCAGAAGACCTTGAAATGTGGCCCTTTCAAATGGAAACAGTTAATAGAAAATTGTCTTAAAAAAGAAAAAAAAAAAAAAAATTGGGGGGGTGGGGTTGGGGCTCCATGTGAGTCATCTCATGGCTGCCCTGGAAGAGAAGCTTCATTCCAGGCAGCCAGCAGAGGAGCTTTAGAAATGCAAATTAACACCCCTGGGGCAAAGCCTGGACAATGTACCAGGGTGTTCCTGCCTGGGGGAGGAATTGGGCTGAATTCCTCTGCCCCTCACCCCAAGCTCTGCCTGGGGGCACAGATGGAATTTGCACAGCTAAAGGCAGAGCCCATAGTGAGGATATCTGACTGACACAGAAATTGGTTAAGCTGAAAAGGAAAACTGCAAATGGACAATGTTGTGAAAATTTCACTATAAAAAATGGGGGAGAATCATCCCAGTCCCCACCTGAACTTGTGCTCTCACTTTCTATGTTATCCAGGGTGAATTAGAGCACTGGGGTTTTTTTGCTACCCCAAGGGAAATCAGTTGGGAATCCAAGTATGTGCTGAATTAATTAGAGAAAAGCAAAAAATTGATGCTGCCCTGACTGGAGGGAGCACCCAAAAATGGGGAAAAGATGAATGGCCACCAGAACAAATCCTGCAACACCATGGACCAGCCCCGGGGAACCCTAATGAATTCATATCAGGAGCCAGAGAACTAATTTATCATTTCCATGGTATAATTAGATTACATGATGTCCTCAAAATAATACCCAACCAGACAGCTCCAGTTCCTGACTTTCTTCCCAACCAATCCACTCAGATGAGGAACACATTTTACCATGGGATAGAGTCACATTATCTTTTAGCAGGAAAAGGAGGCAGAGTTTGTGGAAAGTTAAATGACTCAAACTGCTGTTGGCAAACAGATCACAGAGGAAAAGTGGAGAAACAGATAACAAGGATATAAGAAAAATGTCATGTACCGGTCCAAATGTGGAAAGGATGGGAACGGGCAACTTTTTTGTGGTTCCCTGGCAGACCATGGGTTAAACGAATGCAGTTTCTCCTCTTATGTTCTACAGCAACTCTCATCTTTTCACCATGCACACACCTTGCTGAGTGCAGCTCATTCAGCAGCTGAGCAAGGGGATGCAGGGGGCAGCCAGGCCTCCTGAGCCACAAACGGCTACAAAAGGACAGCGAATGAGGGCACTGAGAGCAATCCCAAAATCAAAGAACACCCAGGAAGAAAAAACAGAGCCAATGAGTGAATCTGCTTGCAGATAGGGCCAGGGACTTGCACATAAGGAAGCAATGGGAAAAAGCCTCAGTTTCAGAAAATGTTACCAATTGACAAGGACCGCTGCTCTGACAAAGTCCCGCTAAATTCCTGAACTTCCAGAAGAACAAAGACTTAACAGAGCCATCAATATCGGATGTTATACAAAAGTGGGGGGTACATATTAACCGGGACATGCAGGAGGCAGATGGGGAAGTCTGAACCTTCCAAGCACCTCCGCCAGTGGGGAAAGGGACAGGGACACGCGGCCGGGAAAATCAGGACAAAAACGAGGCCGCGTCCTCCAGCAGCTGGAGAGAGCGCACGGCAAATGCCCCACGGCCTCTCCCTTTGGGCAGCAATAAAGTCACTCTCACACCGCTCCTCGGGCTCCTTTGGCCACACAAACCTCTGGCGCCGGGAATTTTCCCGCCCAGCCCCGGGCACAGCGCAGCCACCTCCGGGCTACCGACACGAAGCGGGACGAGCCAGCGCTGCTCCGGCACCGGCTCCTGCCGAGGCCCCAGCGGGAAGGAGACCGCGGGCAGCCGCTCCCGCAGCGCCCTCACGCCAGGGCCAACACGGGCCGGCCACGGCACAAGCCACCCGCCACAGCCCCCCGCCGCCCCCTCCCGGGCCCGCAGCGAGCCCCGAGCCCCCGCAGAACCGAGCGCGGCTCCCACCTGCGATGGCTGGGGCCGCCTCCGAGCTCCGCCGCCGCCTCACCGGGCTCCGGCCGCTGCCGCCGCTGCCGGGCCCGCACAGACGCTCCGGCAATGGCGGCTCTCCTGCCCCACGGCCGCCCTGGGGGCGCCAGCGGGGCCGGGCTTGTCCCCGCTCTGCCCAATCAGCGCGCGACAGAGCCACGAGTGACGGCAGCAGCAGCCAATCGCAGCCAGCGGCGGGCTCTGCACACGGCACAGCCCCGCCCCGCGCTCTCAGGGCCCCCCGGGCTGTGTGAGGGGAAGGGCGGAGATGAGGAACAGGCCTGGAACGGGCCCGGCCCGAGCCGCCATTGAGCTCCGAACACAAACAAAGTTCTCCGCAGCTCCCGGCCCGCCTTTCCCTGCCCTGGGTGTTCGGTGGCTCCGGCTCAGCGGGAAGCCCTGAGCCTCACTTCTCCCAGCGCTAATTAGGAGCATCAGTGCATAGCTAGTATTTCCCCCTAAAAGGGAAAACTGCCCCAGACCCCTGTGGATGAGTGCGGGAGGAGAGAGATTTCTGGCAGAAAACTCCAAAAACTCCGAGCAGGATCATGAGAAGTAAAGGAAGACCCTTAAAACCAGCTTCCCCACCCCTCCCTCCTCCCAGCTGTGCCTCCTCCCCCGGCAGTGCAGGGACACAGGGAATGGGGCCATGGTCACTCCATCCCCCGGGGCTTTTCCCGCTGCTCAGGGACAGGAGTCGTTCCCCTGCTGCACCCTGGGCTCCCTCCCACCGCAGACTTCTCCAGGAACTTCTCCAAGCTGAGTCCATCCCATGGAGAACAGCCCCCTCACAGTGCTGCAGCGTGGGTCACTCTGCCACGGGGTCAGTCCTTCTGAAAAGAACAGGCAAGGAGAGCAGCTCCTTTTTAATGCATTTATTGAGGGCAGCTCTAGGTGGGGGAAGCTCAACCACTGCTGCTCCCAATGGATGACCCAGAGGAGGAGATGTTCAGCTTTGCCACATGGCAGAGATGGGGATTCTGCCTTCAGGAGAGTCTCTAGGAAGACCCTGCCTCATTGCAAATCTTGGGTAGTCATGCATAGTACATGTTGTTGTAGTTATGGCGATGAGGTCCGGCACATCAGTCAGCTGCTCAATGTTCTCCCTTGCTCCTCAGTGTAGTTTGGAGTCCGGTTTGTGCCCTGGCTTGCTGATTCTAGGGGTCTTTGGATGTTAATCCCACTGGGTGCTACCCCCCATGGGAGTTGGGCTCATCTACACACTGGGTGCTGTCATCGGTGCCATGGGGGGTGCCGGGAGCAGCAGAGGCAATAGACAAGCCCAGGTGGCATTAACAAGGCTGGTACAACAACATTGGTATTTACCAAACATGACACAACATGAGCTATATTAACAAAGAAGGCCCCTTATGGTGACAACATTCTACTGTTCAAACTGTAAAACATCTTTCTGTACTGATCAGGGGGTAACGATTTACTCTTTACAATCCTGATGCTGAATGTCTCCTGAGGAGGTCTGGTCACAGAGAAGAATGAGCCCCTTGTGGGCTGCCCCTGTTTGGACAACCTGCTCCTCACCCCGAGCCTCAGCATGTCTGACATCGCCCACCTGGGACTGACATCCCAAAGCATTGAGAACATTTATCATTTTTTGTTTATCATTAAAATCTAATAAATTTATAAAAATAAAAATTTAATTTTTATAATGATATTATTCTCTATTCTTATAGCCATGTTTTTGCATTTATATAAAAGAATTGATACATTTTCAGGAACAAAAAACATTATTGTTCTCTGGCTCTAAGTACCACAATTGCCTTCATTAATTAACTGACAACTATTTCTCACTCTTTATGCTAATTTGTCCTGTTTTTAGTCCATTAATCATAATTTTGAAATTATTCTTAGACAGGGTAAAAGGGGCCACGTTGGGGTCCATGGAAACTTTTCTGGGGAACATTTGGGGCAGTTTCAGGTCTGGGAAGGGAATTTAGAGAGAATTTGGGGATCTGGAGGACACTTGGGGGAGTCGGGTGCGCACTTGGAGGGGCACTTGGGGATTCTGTGGGACAATTCGGGGTCCGGGCGGGCACTTGGGGGGCTGTGACGCGGCTCTATGAGGCGCGGGGGATGATGGGAGTTGTGTGCGCCGGTATAATACGGTTTAATGGGGCCGCGGAGCATCACGGGAGTTGAAGGCGCAGCTCCAATGGGTTCTGTGAGGTGCGGGGCATGACGGGAGATGAAGTCCCGGCTGGAATCGCGCTCCATGGGCGCCGCGGAGCATGATGGGAGCTGTAGTCCCGGAAGTGGATCGGAAGGCGCGTTCGGAGGTGTGGGGAAGCCCTTGGAGAACACTTTTGCATCCGAGCCGTGGCTGCAGGTGCTCGGAGCGAATGCACACGGCTCGGGAGCACTTGGGGGGAACCTGGGGAGCTCTAATCGGGCTCTTTAGGGCGGGGGGCACGGCAGGAGGTTTGGGCGCGGAGCTGTGTTCTGAGTGGCTCAAATAGCGCGGGGGATTGAGCGGGAGGTGAGGTTAGGGAAGAGATGGAGGAGGGAGGAAGAGGGGGAGCAAGAGGAAGAGGAGAGACAAAGGAGAATCAGGGAAAGGAGAAGGGGCCACGAGGTCCAGCACTCCCTGAATTCACAGCCCCCCCCATGGATGGGATCATCATCCCCCCATCCCACAGGTGACCGGGGAGGGGGAGCTTTGCCCAGATATCCTGAGGAGTCCCTGGTTTGGGCTTTTTGAGGGGATGTTTGGAGAACGAAGAACTCCAAACCTGAGCAGAACATACCCCTTGGGGTTAAATTGGGGGGGTCCCAGAATCCCTAAGTGGGGAGCTGGTAACCGGGGAAACTTTTTGGATTCCTGGCACTCCCAGCAGCCTGGGGTGGGCAGATATAGACAAAGCAGACAGGGGACCCCCAGTGCAAGAGTGACCCCCAGCAGCTGGGACAGGGAGGAACCCCTAAACATCAAAGGGGAGAGACCAGAGATGGGGAACTCCTGGGAGATATTTTCAGGGCTGAATCTTGGTGTTTGAGAGGTTTTTATGGACTCCAGATGCCGGGTGAATTCTGGAGATGGACTTGGGTAGAGGGACCTTCAAATTCAATGTGCTCATCCCCTGTTTTCCCCAAACCAGGGTTTCCCATTCCCAAAATTTGGCTGCATGCAGAAGGCGGCTGTGAGGAAGAGGAAGATGCCCCAGGACACCCAGGCAGGTGAGGAGGAAGTCAGTGCCCCTTTCCCCCTCTCTCCTGCTCCATCTCCCAGCCCAGCCTGGCCCCCGGCTGCAGGACAACCCCGCTGCCGACGCCGTCCTGCCGGGGACGCACTGGGGGGATCTCCTTCCCCTTCCCTCTGGCACGGAGGCAAATCCCATCCTCTCCTTGTCCTTCCTCCCCCAGACAAGGAGCTGAGGATGGAGACCAGGGAGGACAAATCCCCTCGGCACAACCTCGTGGAAGAGGCCGTTCTGAGCAGCTCCACGGCACAGGAACCCAATGGGGAGGAAAATCCCCAGAGGTCCCACAGGAGGAGAGGCTCCAAACTCAGCCCAGGGTGCTCTGAGGAGGAAAGACCCACCCTGTGCTGGGAAGGCAGCCAGAGATCCAGCCAGGGCTCTGAGCTGGTGGTCCATGAGCAGCTTCAGGATGGGGAGAAGCGCTACAAGTGCTTGGAGTGTGGGAAGAGCTTCAGCCAGAGGAAAACCCTCGTCAGCCACCAGCGCATCCACACTGGGGAGAGGCCCTACGAGTGTCCCGAGTGTGGGAAGAGGTTTCAGACCAGCCCCCATCTCCTGCACCAGCGGATTCACACGGATGAGAGGCCCTTCCGCTGCCCCAACTGCAGGAAGGGCTTCAAGCGAAACTCCACCCTTGTCACGCACCGGCGCATCCACACTGGGGAGAGGCCCTATGAGCGTCCCCAGTGTGGGAAGAGCTTCAGCCAGAGCTCTACCTTGACCAAACACCAGTGGAGGCACCAGTAAGGGAAACCCTGTGATTGCCCCGAGGTGCAGAAAGAGCTTTCTCCACAGCTCCAGCCTCATCCCTGCTTGGAGGACCAACTTTGGAAGTGACCTGGTGATCCATGTTCCCTGTGATCCATGCTGGGAAGACACCTGTACCTCTTCCTGCCCATGGCAATGTCATGATGTGGGATCAAGGAATGCGAGAGTCTCATCATGGCCCTGTCATTATATTCAATCCCATCTCAGGTCATTGCCAGGGGCAGGAAAAGACTCCCTCTCTCTCACCAGAGTAGAAGGGTGTCCTTTCTTGGCAGGAGGAAATGCATGTCCAGGAAGAAACAGTCGGTGGTGTTTTAGTTTTCCCTGTAAATAATTTGTCTTATCCCTTCTGTTACCAAAATTTTTTCTGTTCCTGTTTGTGCCTTATCTCGTTGCTGTTCTCAATAAATTGTTCTTATCCCAGCCCGGGATCTTTGCCTTTTGTGCTTTCCATGGGAGGTGGGAGGGAAGCGAGCAGCAGCGCGGTTTCAGCAGGAGCAGGAAATTGGGGAATGCCATTCCTGAAGCCCAGCCCATGGAAACCGAGCATCCCAGCTGGTGCCAGGCCTGGTTGCCATGGCAGCAGCCTTGGGAGCGGGTCCCTGGCTGGGGGCTGCGGGAACCTCTTCCCTCTGGTGCCCAGGGACAGGAGTGGAGGGAGCGGCTGGAGCTGAGGCGGGCAGGTTTAGGCTGGATGTGAGGAAAAGGTTTTTCCTGCGAGGCTGCTGAACAGGCTCCCCAGGGAAGGCTCCCAGCTCCAAGGCTGGCTGAGCTCCAGCAGCGTTTGGCCTTTAAGGATGTCATTAGGTCATGCAGAAAGAAAAGCAGAGAGGTGAAAGGTCAATTGGAGCTTAACATGGCTGCTTCTATGAAGGATAATAAATATGTGTTTATAAATACATGAATGGCAAGAGGAAGGCTATGGACAACCTCCATTCCTTATTGGGGGGGATATGGTTACCAAAGATGAGGAAAAGGCTGAGGTACTTAACCCCTTCTTTGCCTCAATTTTCAACATTAAGACAGGATTTCCTCAGGACAAGTGTTCTCCTGAGCTGGTAGATGGGGACAGGGAGCAGAACAGCCCCCTGTAATCCAGGAGGAAGCAGTCAGAGACCTGCTGAGCCACTCAGGTGGATGGGATGGGATGGGATCCATGCTAGGGGGATGAGGGAGCTGGTGGATGAGCTCCCCAAGCTGCTCTCCATCATTTCTCCTCATCAGTCCTGGCTCACTGGGGAGGTCCCAGAGGACTGGAGGTGCCAGTGTGAGCCCATCCCCAAGAAGGGCTGGCAAGAGGCGCTGGGGAACTGCAGGCCTGTCAGCCTGAGCTCGGTGCCTGGTGAGGTTTTGGAACAGATCCCCTTGAGTGCCATCACATGGCACCTCCAGGATGGCCCAGGGCTCAGACCCAGCCAGCGTGGCTTTAGGAGGGGCAGGTCCTGCCTGACCACCCTGATCTCCTTTTATAACCAGCTGACCCGCCTGGTGGGTGCGGGAAAGGCTCTGGATGTGTCGAGCTGGACTTGAGCAAGGCCTTGGACACGGAGAGCCGCAGCATTCCCTGGAAAAGCTGCAGCCCACGGCTTGGACAGGAGCACTCTTTGCTGGCTGCAGAACTGGCTGGAGGCCGGGCCCAGAGAGTGGTGGGGATGGTGCTGCATCCAGCTGGTGTCCAGTCCCTGGTGGTGTCCCCAGGGATCTGTGCTGGGCCCAGGCCTGGTTAATATCTTCACTGAGGGTCTGGCTGAGGGGGTCGAGTCCAGCACTCACAAATTGCAGATGACACCAAGCTGGCTGTGAGTGGGGATCTGCTGGAGGGCAGGACAAGGAGACACAGCCTTGAGCTGCACCAGGGCAGGTTTAGGCTGGACAATAGGAAGGAGTTCTTCCCAGAAAGGCTGATTGGGAATTGGAATGGGCTGGCCAGGGGGAGGTGGCAGAGTCGCTGTCCCTCTCCAGTGGTCTGGGGGAGTGACATCAATCTCTGTTTAATAACTGATTTTGCTTTAAAGCAATTGCTTCAAAATTGCTTCCTATTACACCCTGAGTGTCTGTGCTGGTTTTGTATTAGTTGATACTTGGTGAGGAGGGAAGAAGTCACCCACAGAAATGATTTTTCTAGGAAGGGGCTGCTAAGATCTTCCTCAGTGCTTAGCAAAACCAATAGCTGGCTGGCTCTGAGAAACTGACAACCTACTAAACCATTTAAAAGCTGTATCCTCCTGTGTGAAATCCACATTTTAAAGACAGGCAAGCCCAGGAAAGCTCTCTGTTGTTTCCAGCAGTGAAGAGTTAACTGGGTGCTGGTCAGGCCGGCCCTGCTCCAGCCTGGCCTGCACCGAGCCGGGCTCCGCCAGGCCCCGGGAGCGGCTCTGGGCTGGGCCAGGCCCCTTCACCACGGCCCGCGCGGCCCCAGCGGCTGCCGGGCACAGGGAGGGGAAGCCATCGGCCCGCAGCTGGGATTGAAGGGAGCAGGGGCCTGGGACCAGCCATGTGGGCAGAACAGCCACGACTGTTCTGGCCGGGCCCCCTGAGATCTTGGCACAGCCCCAGGGCTGCCTGAAATCCATCACCGTGACTGCTTCGGCCACTGCCCGGCAGAAACCATCATGAGCATCTGCAGGCCTGGGTGAGATATGAACTCTTTCTGTGCACAGATGAGACCTGCAGACCTCCATCCTCCCCTTGGGTGAGAGGAAAGGACAGAGCGGGAGACTAATGCCACAAGTATGGTAGGCTACACCTGTCTTCATATGTCATTGAATTAGAGAAAAACTCTCTCCAGGGCAAATTATGCAACACTTCGCCTCACAATCCATCAGCCTTAATTACAATGAGAGGTAGATCCTAATTACTATCCGATTAGAGCAAATCAACATGGTGTGAATGGCAAGAAGAATTTGCTTGTCAACAGATGAATATGTCCCACTCAAGAATGAACAAAATCTGCCTTTACTTGGAAGAAAGGAGACATGGAGCAATGCAGTATTTGGGTTTTATCCAGTGATAAATGGGGCAAGAAGCTGTAACAACTCACCTGTTTTACAGAACACAAGTACTGATACAGCCAATAGTGCACCCACATTGAAGGGATTTTCAGAACATTCCTTTATTTCTTAACAAGGAAAGGGCAGCAAAATGCTGGCATTTATCTGAGCTGGAATCCATGTTCCTCTCCTGTTTCTCCTTGAGCACACTGTTCTCTGCAGACTTCACTGTGCAGACCATCAATCCTCTTCTGGCCAACAGCTAAATGGCACAACTACCAAAACACAGGTGCCAGCATCATCACCCCAGCATTATTCCAGCACTGCTTTGCTGGTGCACAGCAGCACAGAATGGCTTGGCTTGGAAGGGACATTTAAAGGCCATCTAGTCCAGTGCCCTGCAGTGAGCAGGGACACCTTTAGATCAGGTTGCTCAGAGTATGAGCTTGAATGTCAGCAGGGATGGATGCCCATCTCTCTGGGCAACCTGTGCCAGGGTTTCAAAACCCACAGTGTATAAAACGTCTTTCTTACGTCTAGTCCAAATCTACCATCTTTTAGATTGAGAACATTCCCCCTCAGTCTTGTCACAATGGGCCCTACTAAAAATTCTGTCCCGTCTATTTTACAAGCCCCCTTAAAGTACTGAAAGGGAGCAATCAGGTCTCCGTGGAGCCTTCTCCCTTCCAGGCTGAACACCCCCAGCTATCCCAGCCTGTCCCCAAAGCAGAGGGGCTACATCCCTCAGAGCATTTTGTTCCTCCTCTGGACCAGCTCCAACAGGACCGTGTCCTTCCTGTGCTGGGCACCCAGAGGTGGATGCAGTACTCCAGGTGGGCTCGCACCAGAGCAGAGGAGTGGTGGAATCACCTCCTTCAAGCTGCTGGGCACCCTCCTTTGGAGGCATGTGGCTGGCTCATGTCCAGCCTCTCACCTTGCAGCAGCCATAAGTCCTTCTCAGCAGGGCTGCTCTCCATCCCTTCATCCCCCAGCCTGTGAGATCAGCTGGGCTGGGACCCTGTCATAGCCCTTGGACAGAGCAGCTGGGCAGGATAAGCTCCCTGGTGAAGGAGGCAGATCCCACTCCCCACACAATTCCACCCTGGCCATGAGGTCACAGCAGCCTGTGGGGTGACAGCAGGCTGAGGTGACAGCAGGCTCTGAGGTCACAGAGGTCCCAGAGCCCCGTGGTTGCCCAGCACCACAAGGACCGAGCAGTCAGTCCTTGACCACGACTGTTGTGGCAGCAGCGGCGGCGGCAGCAGCGGTGCTGACATTGGGACAGCGGTGTCAGGACAGTGGTGGCAGCAAGAGCTGCAGGACTGCCAGTGGGCAAGGCACCATGGCCTTTGCTCTGCACCTCCTCCTCCTGCTCCTCCTGGCAGTGGCCCTGCCTGACAGGGCTGCCCAGGCTGCTCCATGGCGAGCAGGGCGAGCAGGTGAGCCGGCAGCCTCAGTCCCCTTTCCCGGGACAGTGCTCCCTTCTCCCTGGGAAGTGTTGGGGATGGTTTTCCCCAGGGCTTTAGGGAGGGTTTTCTATGTGGGAGGGAGAGAATCCTCAAGGGCCCTGGGCAGGTCCTGCCACCCCTCCAAGGATGTTGCACAGGGCCTACAAAGAGGGTGGAGAGTGACCAGAGCCAGCCCAGAGCTCTCCAGGCCCCTCTGCAGCTTTGGCCATGTCCATTGACATCTGGCTCCCACAGCCTTACCCATTCACCTTGCAGTGCCCAGTTCCCTAAGGCAGAATGGGATCCCAGCACACCATGGAATGGTTCTGATCTGTGCTCCCTTCTAGATTGGGATCGTGACATGGAGTACCTGAAAGCCCTGGCACATAATGGTTTGAGATCCATGGAGAATGTTGGAGGCAAGTTTTCAATGTCCCTTTCTGCACAGAATAATCAGTGTCAAGGTGGCAAGAGCTCACTCACATGCCATTTCCCTTGAGAGTCTGAAGGTTGATGGATTCTAGAAACCTTGCCCTGCTCCCTTCTGGAGCCCTGAGTGATCCCACAGCATTGCTGTCAGTGGGAGGAAGGAGCATTTAGCTGTCAATCCTCTTCCCATGTTTAATGCCAGTGTCACCTTCCGTGTGCTCTGTGCAGCCACGGAGAAGAGCAGAGAGGAAGGGGCCAGGCCCAAGGCTGTGCCCCAGGGCTGTGCCTTGTGTGGCTCCTTTCTGGCCCCAGGGAGCCTGAGTTGCTCCTGCTCCAGCTGCCAAGCCCTGGCCCTGCCTGGGGCTCAGTTCATAGCTGCTGGCAGCTCCAGGGAGTCCTTTCTCCCCTGACTGCCATGCAAGGGGCTCCTTCCATCCCAGTGTGGGGCCACTGCAGGCACGTGGTCCCCCTGCTCCTGCTCCTGAGTGGAAGGTGGAGAGGAGGGAGTGCCTTGGAGGGCAGCAGTCACCCAGGTGCACTCACTGCCACTCTGGCCTGAAGGAGAAATGGAACTACTTTCCATTAAGGTCCTCCTAGATGGAAGAACCAAGACACAGAAGACAAGAAATCCCTGGAGGCATCCCAACTTCTGGACAAGATGCTGAGTGAACTGGAGAGACGCCGTGGTGGGTCCATGTCCCTCAGCCTTCTCCTGAGACTCAGCAGCCGGGGGCTTTCTCTGCACATCTGGACACTGTGCCCGGCACAGCAGGAAGGGATCCATGTCAGCCTCGCTGCCCTGCTGCTGCTTTCATGGCCTGCAGGGCTGTTTCCCAGCCTGGCCTGGCTGCAGCTTCTCCCCAGCCTCTGCAGGAGGGCATTTGGCATCAGCTGACAGGGAGCCCAAACTGCACCATGAGTCATAAACAACCTAAGATCCCCTGCAATTTCCCAGTCTTGGGCTATATCGGGTGTAGGGACTGTTTGGAGGAGGGAGGGCCCTGGCCCAGCCTCAGTAACCTGGGTGTTTTCCTTGTCCTTATCCATGATTTGACAAGTATTGCCTCCTGAAGATACCACCTCACTTAATGGCAAACAGTTCTATCTTATCCAGCTGTCCCTTTTCCTTTCTCAAGTGCTGGAGGAAATGTCTGTGCAGACGATGGCATATGCTAGAGGAAGCAATGTCTCTGTGCCAGCTGCTGATGCAGGAAAGGAGGAGATGCCAGGCCCAGACACAGGAGGTAATTGCTGTGCTGGGCTCTCCCTCGGCCGGGCTGTGTGCCAGTAACTCTTCCCCCAGGGCTGGCCCTTGCACGGGTGAGCAGCAGCCAAAGCTGGAGGTGCTGCAGCTTCCAGGCCTATGGAGCTCATTCCCAGCCCTTAGGAAAAGGCACTCGTTCACCAACATCCATCCCACTGCAGCTGCTTCTGGAGCTGGCCCTAAGCATCCAGAGGCCCAAGGCACAGGAGCAGCCCCGAGCGGGAGCCCTGCTGTGAGCCCAGGGCCACAGCCAGCCCTGGCTCCCAACTGGGCAGGGGCTGCACTGGCCCCTGACAGGGCCTGGCTCTGTCCCCTTGGGCTGGGGGAGCTGTCACGGAGCAGGGAGGGTCAGGGGTGGCAGTGGCTGCTCAGGGATGGGTTTGGCCCGTGTCCCTGGAAGGAGCCACTGCCCAAGCAGCTGTGCTGTCCCCCGGGCTCTGCTCCTGGCCTTCTGGGCTTTGTTGGGTGTCACAGCCTGTGCCAAGGGGTGCCAAGGTACCTGCAGGCCCCAGATCTGGGGGAAACAGAGAACGTCCTGGCCATATCCACCATGCTGCCAGCTCAGCCATGGAGCACAGCACAGGCTCATGCTGCCCATTGCTCCCACAGAAGCGCTTGGCAAGTCCAATATAAATGCTGAGAATGCACCGAGCACCCCAAGAGTGTTCTGCCCGCAGGATGTGCGCAAGTCCTGCATGATAGGCACTGTAGTGACACTGTTCACAGTGCCCCTTTCCATGGTTCTCTGCTATGTTGGATTCCGGTGGTGGAAGGACAAGAAACGGTAAGTTGTTGTTCATCCCCACCCTCCAGCTTCTTGAAAGGCTGCTCATAGTCAGGAGACATTCCCAATGAGGCTGCTGTGGACTTGTGGCTAGTCCTTGGTTGCCCAAAACACTCTGCTGAGAGTTCTGCTGCTGCCCAGGCCTTTCATTGGCCCCTTAATTGCTGGGCCTTGTCCTGGGGAGCCCGCTGGGGCTGCAGCCAGTGCTGGCTGCCACTGAGGCTGCCTGGCCAAGAGCAGCCCCAGGAGCAGCGGGCAGAGGCAAAGCAAGGTGGGCAGGAGAAAGAGCGGGGACGAGATTGTCCTTGAAAGGCAGAGGTGCTCTGGGGCCCGCTCCTGGCCAGGGACCCTGCCCAGAGCCATCCCCTGCTCACCAGGGCCTTGAGGGGCAGCTGTCCAGCTGGGCCAAGCTGTGCCAGCAGCTCCAGCCGTGCTGGGGAGCCTTGGCAGCTCTGGGCCCTGCTGTGCAGGAGGGTCCCTGTGTGCCAGTGGCAGCTGGGGGCCTCAGCCACCTCTTCTCTCCACAGTCGCCCTGCTGCAGCTCCAGCTTCCCGGCCAAGAAGGCGCGACTCTCCCTCGCCCCCAGGGAGCCCAAAGACTGTCCGGTTTGACAGCTCTCAGACGTGGCCTCAGAAGGAGGAATCGTTCCAGAAAGCAGAACACCAGCACTCCATGCCTCCTCCACGGCCCCCCAGCCCAGCTGTGAAGCAGAAGCCCCCTGAGATCCCCCCACCTCCTCCCCTCCCGAGCCGGCCACCCTGGTCCAGTTAGGACTGAAAGTGGGCCAGTCACGGCAGGGCTTGGGCTACCAACAGCTTGGGCCATCTGCTCTTGGCTACAGATAACACGTTACCTGTGGGTAACAGCCAGAGGCAGTTTTCCTACTGTTTTACTTTCAACAGGGAAGGGCTGAAGATTCTTCCCATGCCTCGTCTCATCCTTTACTCTTTTGATTTTCATATAGCTTGGTGCTTGCTGAATCTTTTCAAAGAACTTTATTAACACTTCATGTTTTACCCCACCTAGCAAGGGAAAAAAAAAAATAAAAAAATTCCTCAATTTAGACTTCATTTTTACTGTGGTTGAGCCTCTCAGATTTTGAGCAATTGATTTTCCATGGTACTTCTTCCCTTTTCCTTCCTATCTACCAAAAGTTCGTCTGGACAGGAAAATCAACAGAATTACTAAGATTCACCTCAAAACCCAGAAGAGAATCTAGCACAAAATATTCTCCCTGTGTACTGCAAAACAAGAAATATTCAGAGGAAAATACTGTGGGAGCTGAGGCTCGTGGAACTCCCAGAATCCTGAGCCTGCAGAGGAGGCAAACAGCCCTGGCAGTGGCTGAGGGAGATTCTCCTCACAGACTCCTCAGAAAGTGTGTCACTTCAGGGGGGAAAGCTTTTAAACTTTGCCTTACCTTCCTCCTGTGATAAAATGTAAGGCTCCTCCTGAGAAAATACTGAGCTACAAACAATTCTCCATTCCTTAACAAAGCTACTCAGGTGCTCGACTTAAAGAGTAAAACTAAATGTGGTCAGAAATTTCCCATCAAAGCCCATTTGCAGAGAAACCCCACCATATGTGAGCAAATATTTATTAGCACGAGTTCACCCTAAAGATTGCTCCTTTTTTGTCCCAGAGAGAATATTAGAACCATTTGCTCTTGACAGGACTCCTTGGATGGCCCCCAGACCTGGCTCCTCACCAGGCCTTGCCTGGGCTGTTCATGCAGCCGGGTAGCACCACCTGACTTTGCCACCCTGTTCAGACCTTGGGCATGGCTGGTGCCACAGTCCCCTCTGGTGTCACGGTCCCCTCTGGTGCCACCGTCCCCTCTGGTGCCACAGTTCCCTGCTGGCTTGTGGCGTGTCCCTGCTGCTGGAGGAGTCCTGCTCGTGCTGCTGCCGGCGTTCAACAAGGCCGGTGCTACTCCCCAGCCAAAGAGGGACTAAAGTCACTGCTTTTGGCAGCTCATTGGAACGAGTTCAACACTTCCTCGTCTCTATCACAGATAAAAACCCACATACTCCTAAAACCCACATACCAGTATTATAAACTCACCCAGTCTACAAAGGTGAGGAGGCCTGAGTGAACAGAAGGTCGGCTTTCAAGCACATTGGGTTTTTAATTTAGTGGAAGCACTCAGCTGTTCACTTATTTGCCAGACTGGATTGCGTGATGCTATTCTTTTGCTCATGTTAAAGAGGAGCCAGGGAGAAATTAGCTAAGAAACCAGAAACATTTGAGGCTCAGGCCTGGCACACAAATAGAGCAGGGTGGCACCTGCCCGCTTTTCCCGCATCCCTTTTCCTGCCGGACAAAGGCGGACGCAGCTCTGCTGGGGGCACCATGGAAAGGGTTCTGATCTGTTCTCCCTTCTAGATTGAGATCAGAACATGGATTATCTGGAAGCCCTGGCACATGGCAGTTTGAGATCCATGGAGAATGCTGGAGGCAAGTTCTCAGTGTCCCTTTCCACACAGAACAATCAGTGTCAATGTGGCAAGGGCTCACTCACACCCATTGCCTCCTGAAGATGCCACCTCCTGTAATGGTTAACAGTTCTATTGTTGTGGTGTGTTTTGTTTGAGTGGTTTCTCCCATTATTCCCCTAAGTCATTGGTTTGCTCCTAGTTTGTATCCTCCTACTGACCTATCAAATCCTGCCTCAAGCCCAGCCCTTGTTTTCTCATGTTCCCCATCTGTCATTACACCCATTTGTCAGTCTTCCCTTAGGCCAGCCTCCTACCTGAGCCACCCCTCTGGAAATCCCCTGATCTCCAATGCCCCATTGGCCCATGTGACCCACTCTGCTCCCCTTGTTTCCCCTATTGTATTGTTGAATGGAACCTTCCACTCCTCCCACAGCTTCTTCCTATTGGTTAAAATTTTGTACCCTCCCTCTGGCCTCCCCCATATAAAAAGCCCCACAAAGTTGTGTTCTCAGTCTTCAGTCCCTGGACCCTGCAGTGGAGTAAAAGCCTTTGGAACCCATACTGGAGGTCTCCTCCTCATCCTTGTCTCCACCATGTGCCTACCAATATCCTTGTGCCATGGAGCATTTGCTCTAAGCCGCACCTTGGGTCACCCCGCTGCCGAGTGTCACGATCCCCTAACACAAGTGGGAGTCGTGAGAGGTTCGTTTGAGCTGAGAGTGCAAAAAGGACCCCAGGGGATTTCAGTTTAAATCACAACAGCAATAATGCATCTTTATTTTAGTGCCAGCAGCAAGGGTTATGTGATAGAGGAGAGGGGGAGAGAAAGAGGGAGAGAGGGAAAGAGGGAGAGAGGGGTAAAGAGCCAATGTAAAGAGAGAAAAGAGGGGGTTATAGCTACCAACAGACGAGATGGGGTCGCCGGTGTCTTCTTCCATGGGGAGATCTCTCTCGAAGAAAGTAACTTGGATAAGTCACTTTTACAGTCTGTTTCAAAGCAAGGGGCAGCTGGCCAAGAGGTGGGGAAATTCCCAGGCTATTGTGATGAGACCCCTTGCTCTGGGAAGCAGGTGTAAGGTACAGAACAGGCCGCTCCTTACAAGTCCCTGCTCAGCAGCAGGAATGAAGGCAGTGTACCTTGACAGCACAACAAGCACACCTGCAAACCATCACCTGGCAAGCTTCCACCTCAACCAGGCCAGAACCCCTGCACAAAGTCCCTTGGGGTCTTCAGGGTCTTGGTCTCTGTTCTTGTGATGGTTGTAAGGCAGATGAGGGAAACTTCAGACTGTCTCTTACACCCTAGTAACCCCAAATGACACCAATGAACCCAAATTACCACAAATAACCCCAAATTACTCTAAAGGACCCCTCTGACCCCTCACCTGACCCCAAATTACCCAAATGACCCCACAGCTGACCCCACAGGGCACGGACATTTACCCCTTGCTGAACTTGGTCCTAAACAACCCTGAATCCTTCAAAAATCCCCAAATGTTTGACCGTGGGAACTTCCTGGACGAGCAGGGTTGGTTCCAGCATAATGAGACCTTCTCAGCTGGTGGGCACCCCAAAACCCCCAAAAATCCCATAAATCCTTGGGGTGGGGTTCTAAATCCTTCTGGAATCCCAAAAATCCCCAAATTCCTTTGGGGTGGGGCCCTAAATTCTTTTGGAATCCCAAAAATCCCATAAATCCTTTGTGGAGGGGCCCTACATCCTTTTGGGATCCCCTAAATCCCATAAATCCTCGGGGTGGGTACTCCAGACCCATTTGGGACCCCCACCCCTGAAACCCCCAGACCATTTGGGGACCCCAATCCCAAAGCTCCCAGACCCTTCAGGGACCCCCCAGACTCTGAAGCTCCCAGACCCTTTGGAATCCCCTAGGCCCTTTTGGTATCCCCAACCCCTGAAACCCCCTGACCCTTTTGGGACCCCCAGCTCCTTTTGGGACCCCCTGACCCTTTAGACACCCCCACCCCTTTTGGGACCCCCAGCCCCTTTGGGACCCCAGCTCCTCTGGAGACCCCCACCCCTTTTGAGACCCCGGACCCTTTATGGTGGGGTGGTGCTGACGCCCCCTCCCCACAGGGCAGTGGCTGTGCCTGGGGGAGGCGCTGGTGTGGGCAGAGCTGTTCCTGTTCCTGACCTCGCTGCTGCAGCGCCTGCGGCCGCGACCCCCGGCACCCCCCGAGGAGCTGCCCACGGCCCCCCTGGAGAGCGGCTGTGCCAACATCCTGCCCCGCTTCCATCTCCTCCTGCTGCCCCAATGAGACCCCTCCCAAATTCCAGACTGCTCCCCAAATTCAGGAACTGCCCCGGGACCGGGACCCTTCCCCATGGCTGGAAAATCTCCCCCCAGATCCTCCCCAGATTCCACTCCCAACATCCCCCTCGCTTCCAGCTCAGGATGGGGCTCTGATGAGACCTCTCCTCAAATCGCACTCCTGAGATGCCTCCCCATTGCTGGAAAATCTCCCCAAATCCAACCCAAACCCTGCCCCAAAATCGGGAATCCCCCCCTGAGACCCCTCCCCAAATTCAGGCCTCCCCAAAGTGCCCCTCCTCAATGGGATCAGGACCCCTCCCCATCAATGGAAATTCCCCCAAACCAAAAAAATTCTCCCCAAATCCCCCTTACCAAAATCAGAACCTCTCCCAGGAGCCCTGAATTTCCCCCTAAAACCACCAAATTCCTCCCCCAAAATCCCAAAATTCCTCACAAATCCCCCCCAAAACCGAAAACCCCCCATACACCCTCAAAAGTCCCAGATCCTCCCAAGACTAAAAAATTTCCCACAAAACTCCAAATTTTCCCAAAAATCCCAAATTTTCCCCCCAAAATTCTCCCCACCCCCTAAATTTTTCCCCAAAACCCCCAAATTTCCCCCCCAAAACCCCAAATCCTCCCCCTAAAAAACCAGAAGTTCTCCCCAAAACACCAAATTTCCCCCCCAAACCCCCAAATTCCCCCCAATTTCCCAAATTCCACCCCAAAACTCAGGAGATCCCCTGCAAAAAAACAGTGACCCCTCCCAAGAAGCCCCCCAAAATTGCAACTCCTTTCCTCAAAAATCACCAAAAAGCTGAGAACATAAATTTTTTATTTCACATTTTTCACACTTTGGGTAGGGGGGGAAACCCCAGATTTCCTGGGATTTTTCCCGTTTTTTTGGGGATGGGAGTGCCCCCAACTTTTCCAGCACCCTTGGCGACACCTCTCCAAAATTCCTGCCCCAGTCCCCCCAAATTAAATGCACATAAATAAAAAGAGGGGAAAAAAAGGGAAAAAAGGTAAAAATAAAAAAAAAAAAGAAAAAAAAGACCACCCCCACCCCATTTTGGGGAAAGGGGGACAGAGGAAAAATTGAGGGAGGGGGTGATTCCCCCCAAAGAAATTGAGGGACCCCTCAAAAAAATTGTGGGAACCCTCTCCAAAAAAAGCCCACTTTGAAGAATGCCAAAGCCACCAAAAAATAGAAAAAAAAAAAAAAAACAAAAACCCAAAAAACAAAAAAGGATAAAATTTGGGGGAGAACCCCCAAAAAATGTGACAAAAATGGGGGAACCCCTCCTTGAATCCAAAGAATTTTTTTTTTTTTTCCCAAAAGCAGCAGGTTCTTGGGAGTGGCAGGGGAGGAGAGACCCCCTCCAAATTCCTGGGGCTGTCCCTGAGATCCAGCCGAGGCACCTGGTCCTGGAGGGGGACAAAAAGGGCATTTTAAGGAAATTAAAGGAATTTTGGGGGACTTGGGTGCATTTTAGGGAATTTTGGGGGGCTCTGGGGGCAGGTCTCAATTTTGTGGGGTCTTGCGTTCCGGGGCCACAACATCATGTCCACGGAGGCCACATTTACCAGGAACCAGTCGGGGACACCAACGAGATGGGATTCTGCTCAGGAAACCATTTATTCAGCTCAGGAACAAACTCAGATCCAGAGACAGCCCCAAACAGAGGCAGGGAGATGGGGTTTGAGAACCAGGGTGGAGTTCAAGGTCAGGAACCACTGGGAACACAGCAAGGGAAAAACCCCAGGGGCCCAAACCCAATCAGAAATCCCTGGGCTGCCACCCCACGAGGGGCCCAGGATGGAGTTTCTTCCTGGGCTCGCAGGGCCCAACCTTCGAGGCAGAGGCTTCCCTTACCAGTGCCTCTGTTGCTGTTGGGTCAAGTTAGAGATCTGGGTGAAGCTCTTCCCACACTGGGGACACCTGTATGGCCATCTCCAGCATGGATACGCCGGTGCCTGACAAGGGTGGAGTTGTACTTGAACCCCTTCCTGCAGTCAGGGCAGCGGAAGGGCCTCTCATCTGTGTGAATCCACTGGTGCCTGAGGAGATGGGAGCTGGTCTGAAACCTCTTCCTGCATTCAGGACACTCATAGGGCCTCTCCCCGGTGTGGATCATCTGGTGGATGGTCAGTTGGGACCTCTGGCTGAAACCCTTCCCACATTCCCCACACTCATAGGGCCGTTCCCCAGTGTGGGTCCTCTGGTGGATGGTCAGGTAGGAGCTGTGGCTGAAGCTCTTCCCACATTCCCCACACTCATAGGGCCTCTCCCCAGTGTGGATGCGCCGGTGCCTGATGAGGTGGGAGTTTCGCTTGAAGCCCTCCCCACAGTCAGGGCAGCGGAAGGGCCTCTCATCTCTGTGAATCCGCTGGTGCCTGAGGAGATCAGAGCTGCTCTGAAACCTCTTCCCACACTCGGGACACTCGTAGGGCCTCTCCCCAGTGTGGATGCGCTGGTGGATGATGAGTTCGGAGTTGCAGCTGACGCCCTTCCCACATTGCCCACACTCATAGGCCCATTCCCCAGTGTGGATCATCTGGTGGCGGATCAGGAATGAGCTCTGGCTGAAGCTCTTCCCACACTCCAAGCACTTGTAGGGCTTCTCCCCATCCTGAGGCTGCTCATGGACCACCAGCTCAGAGCCCTGGCTGGATCTCCAGCCGCCTTCCCGGCACAGGGTGGGTCTTTCCTCCTCAGAGCACCCTGGGATGGGTTTGGAGCCCCTCCTCCTGCGGGATCTCTGGGGATTTTCCTCCCTGTTGGATTCCTGAGCCATCGAGCTGCTCAAAACAGCCTCTTCCACAAGGTTCTGCCGTGGGGATTTGTTCTCCCTGGTCTCCATCCTCAGCTCCTTGTCTGGGGGAGGAAGGACAGGGAGAGGATGGGATTTGCCTCCGTGCCAGAGGGAAGGGGAAGGAGATCCCCCCAGTGCGTCCCCGGCAGGACGGCGTCGGCAGCGGGGTTGTCCTGCAGCCGGGGGCCCTGCTGGGCTGGGAGATGGAGCAGGAGAGAGGGGGAAAGGGGCACTGACTTCTTCCCCACCTGCCTGGGTGTCCTGGGGCATCTTCCTCTTCCTCACAGCCTCCTTCTCCATCCAGCCAAGGTTTGGGAATGGGAAATCCTGGTTTGGGAAAAAATACAATTCATGAGCACATTGGGTTAGGGTGTTCCTCCTGCCCAAGGCCCTCTCTAGAAGTCACAGGGCACCTTGTGCCCATATAAACCTTCCTAAACACCAAGATTCAGTCCTGAAAACGGCTCCCAGGAGGTCCCCATCTCTGGTCTCTCCCCTTTGCTGTTCATGGGTTCCCCCCTGTTCCAGCTGCTGGGGGTCACGCTTGTACTGTGGGTCCCCAGTCTACTTGGTCCCTGCCCTCCCCTTGCTTCTGAGAGTGCCAGGAATCCAAAAAGTTCCTCTCATTTCTTTCTCAACATTTAGGGATGTTGGAGGTTTTTGGGGTCCCAGGGTCCCTTCTCCCCTTATTCTCTTCTTGGGGGTGCAGGTGGTCCATGGAGACCCCCCTGACCCCTCTCCAGGCTGTTGAGGGTCTTGTGAATTGTGGCGCTCCCCTTCTCTGGGGGTCCTGGGGGACACAGGGCTCTGCTCCTCCAGGCTGCCTCTGCCAGCAGCTGCCACCAGGACCCCCCAAGGGGCATTTTCTGCTCAGCTTTGGAGTTCTTCATTCGCTGAACATTCTCCCCAAAAACCCAACCCAGGGACCCCCCAGGATATCTGGGCCAAGCTCCCCCTCCCCGGTCATTGCTGGGATGGGGGGGGTGATGATCCCACGGGTGGGGGACTGTGAATTTGGGGAATGCTGGACTGGGATATACTGGGTGTGACTGAGATAATACTGGGATAACAAGCACCTGACTGGGGTTACTGGGAGTGTCTGGGAATGGCTATGGACATGCTGAGAACAACTGGGATATACTGGGAACACACTGGGAACAACGGGAACCATGCTGGGGACAACTGAAAGCAACTGGGCGTGACTGGGACCATGCTGGGAGGGGATGGGACTATACCTGGGGCTACTGGGTGCAACTGGGATCACACTGGGAGAAACAGGGAGCAACTGGAACCACGCTGAGGGCAACTGGGATCTAACTGGGATCACAGTGGAAGCAGCTGGGCCATGCTGGGCAAGACTGGGACCATACTGGCAGCAACTGGGACTGCACTCAGGGTGACTGGGAGTGGCTGGGAGCAACTGGGAACAGCTGGAACCACACTGGGGGCAACTGGGAGTAATTGGGACCCTGCTGAGATGGACTGGGACTATTCCAGGGACAACTGGGATCATACTGGTAGCAACTGGGAAGAATTGCAACTATTCTGGGATCATACTCAACTGGGATCATACTGGGATCACAGTGAGAGCAGCTGGGTCCCTGCTGGCTGAGACTGGGATCCCACTGAGGGTGACTGGAATCATACTGGGATTGACTGGGAGTGGCTGGGAACAACTGGGATCATGCTGAGAGCAACTGGGAGGAGCTGGGAATGACTGGGAGCGTGCTGGGGCTGACTGGGATATACTGGGAGAGACAGGGAGTCCCAGGGATCACACTGGAGGCTACTGGGGTCACACTGGCACTGCCAGGGAGCAACTGGGGGCCACTGGCCTCATACTGGGAGTGACTGGGATTAGACTGGGAGTGACTGGGATCAGACTGGGAGTGACTGGGATGATACTGGGAGTGTGAAGGAAACTGGAAAATTGGGGAAAAAATGGGAAAAAAAGCAGGATCAATAAAAGGAAAATAGAAGGGAAAAATCAGGGGAAAAAAATAGAAAAAACCAGGATGAAATAAAAAAAAAAAAGGGAAAATCAGGAAAAATTTGGGAAAAAAAGAGAAAAGTCAAGGAATAAATGGGAAAAATGGGGAAAAAAATCAGGACAAAATAGGAAAAGAAGGAAAAATCAGGAAGAATTGGAAAAAAACCTGAGAAAATCAGGAGAAAAACTGGGAAAGAACTTGGAAAAACCAGGAAAATAAAGAGGCATAAAATCTAAAAATAGTAGAAAAATAATGGGAAAAAAATTCAGAAAAAACCAGGGAAAACTCAGGGAAATTTGAGAAGAAATTGGGAAAAAGCTAGAAAAAAAATGGGAAAGGAAGATAGAAAAATCAGGAAAAAATAGGAAAGGCATGGAAAAAAAAAGAAGTGAAAAAATGGGAAAAATCAGGGAAATATCAGGAAAAGAAAGCCAAAAAGACCCTGGGAAAAATCAGGCGAAATCAAGAAAAAATTCGGAAAAAAAATTGAAAAATCAAGGAAAAAACAAAAATGTTTGAGAAAGCTTGCAAAAAAATCAGAAAAAAAATGTGAAAAAAAAGAAAGATCAGGGGAAAATCAGGGAAAAAAAACAGGAAAAGGATTAAAAAATCTGTAAAAAATCAGAAAAAAATAATGAAAAATTTCAGGAAGAAAATGGGGAAAGACAGAAAAAATTGGGAAAGGAAAAGGGATAAATCGGGAAAAAATTGGAAAAGAATTGGGAAAAAATGGGTAAAATCAAGAAAAGAGAGAAAAAAGAAACCTGGGAAAAAAACAGGAAAAATCAGTAAAAAAATTAGGAAATACAGGGAAAAATCAGGGAAAAATGGGGGGAAATCAGGAAAAGAAACGGTGGAATAAATTGGGAAAATTCAGAGAAAAAAAAAATCAAGGGAAAAATGAGGAAAAAAACCTGGGGGATAAAACCTGGGAAAATGTTAAAAAATTGGGAAAAAGCCAGGAAATATTTAGGAAATGAACAGGCATAATTTAGGAAAAATTTGGAAAAAATGGGGAAATATTGAGACAGATCAGAGGGAAAAATCAGGAAAAAAAAATGTGAAAAATAAGTAAAAAAAAATGTGAAAAATGAGAGAAAAATCAGGAAAAGAAAAAGGGAATAAAACCTGAAAAAAATCAGAAAAAAATTGAAAAAATTGGGGGAAAATCAGGGAAAAAATTGGGAAAAATCAGGGAAAAAATGGGAAAAAACAGAAAAATCAGGGAAAAATTTGAGAAAAAGTTGGGGAAAAGATAAAAAAATTTGGGAAGAGAGAAAAATCAGGGGAAAATCAGGAAAATTTGATAAAAAACGGGAAAAAAATGGGAAAATTTGGGAGAAAAAGGAGGGGAAAAATCAGAAAAAAAGCAAGGGAAAATTAGGAAAAAATGGGAAAAAACAGAAAAAAATGGGGGAAAAAAAGAGTGAAAAATTTGGAAAAAATATTGGGAAAAAAACTGGAAAAATCTGGGACAAAACGAGGAAAAGAAAGAGGAAAATAATCTGGAAGAATCAGGATAAAATGGGGATAAAAAATGGGAAAAAAATGGGAAAAATCAGGAAAAAAACAGGATTAAATCCCCCTATCCCATTTTTCCATGGAATTTTAGGAATTGCCTACCTGGGAGATCGTAGAAGAATTTCCAGACCTGAGAATCCAGGGACTGGGGAAAGGTGGAATTGCGGATGAGCTGCTCAAGGTTTTTTGGAAGACTGATGGCTTGGTCCTCTTCCAGCTTCCAGAACATTGGGATGAATCCCACGCCTCCTTCTGGCTGGAAATCATGGAAAAATCATGGGAAAGCTGTGATTTAAATTCATGAAATTTTGCCACCAAAGCACCCTTTTTTCCCACCAAAATTTCTATTTTTTTTTACCCCAAATTTCAATTTTTGGGATAATTAAATGGGGAAGATAGGGGGAAATGGGGAAAAAATAGGATAAAAATGGAGGAAGAATGGGGAAAATTTAGGGAAAACTACAAAAATATAGAGGAAAAGTGAGAAAAATGTCAGGAAAAATGTAGGAAAATGGGGAGAAATGGAGCCAAAATGGGGGGAAAAAATGGGAGAAAATGGGATAAAAATAGGGAAAATTTTGGGATAATGGGATGGAAATTGAGGAAAAATTGGGAAAAATGGGAGAAAGGAATGGAAGAAAATTGGGATAAAATTGTGGAAAAGTAAGATAAAACCAGGATAAAAATGGGAGAGGGGGGAAATGGGGAAAACTGGGACAAAAATAGGAAAAAAAAGGTAAAGATGAGGCAAAAATGGGGGAAAATTGGAAGAAATCGGGGAAAATAGGAGTAAAAATGGGGAAAAACTGGGAGAAAATGGAGCAAAAATAGCATAAAATGGGGAAATAATAGATTGAAAATGGAAAAAATGGGAAAAATAGGAAAACATGGGGGACGATTTGAGTAAAAGTGGAGGAAAAATAGGGAAAAAAAATGGGAAAAAATGAGGACAAATGAGATAAAAAAGGGGAAAATTGAGAGGAAAAGAAAAAACATGGGGAAAAAATTGGGGAAAATAAGAAATAGGATTAAAATAGGGGAAAATTATATGAAAATGGGATAAAAATTAGAAAAAGTAGAGCAAAAATGGGAAAGAAATGGGATAAAAATGGGGGAAAATTGGATAAAAATGTGGAAAAATGGGATAAAATGGAGACAAATTGTACTCTAATAGGGAATGACTGGGAGTGATTTGGCTTATCGTGGGGCTCACAGGAAACTGGAGCCACACCGGGGGAGCAACTGGGCAATGCTGGGAGCAGCCACTGCCGGCACCGGGAGCCCCGAACCCCTTTCCCGGCCATGCCGGACCCGCATCCCCCCGGCCCCTTTGCCGGGGCTCTGCCGCCACCGCCACCGGGACCCCCCAAAAACACCTCCCGGGGACCCCCGGGGTGCCCCCGAGGGGCATCTGCGGCTCGGCTCTGGAGCCCTGCCATCCCCAAACATCCCCCCCAAAAACCCCAAAGCCAGGGAGCCCCGGGGTATTTGGGGCGAGCTCCCCCTCCCCGGGCACCTGCGGGATGGGGGGCGATGGTCCCGAAGGAGCTGCAGATGCAGAGAGCGGGGAGCGCAGGTGGAGCCTCCTCTGCCTGCTCCAGCTCTTCCTCCTCCTGCTCCTCCTCTTCCTCCTCCTCTGTCCCTCCTCTTCCTCCCCCTCTGTCCCTCCTCTGTCCCTGGGCGTGGTTCGGAGCCCTCGGGTGAGCGGGGCCGGGCCGGGACACGATGGGAAAGGGCTGGGTCCCCCCCAAACCGAGCTGGGGGCAGCGGAGCTTTGGGGGAACAATGGGAACGGGGCGGGACAGGGGAACAGGGGGAGGTGGGAGCACTGAGGGTCCCCCAGTTCACCCCAGGAGCCCCAAGCCCCGTCCCAGCCCCCCCAGTTCCCCCCGCAGCCCCGGCTGAGGGGGGCTCAGCCCAGGAGCCGCCGTCGTTCGGGGCTCCCCCGAGTGCAGGAACGGGAGAGTTCCCGGCTCGGGGAGGCCCCAGCACAGGAGGGGATCTTGTCCCTCTTCCAGGGCCCTTCAGGATCTTCAGGCCCCTCTCAAGAGGAGTTTTTCTCTTTTTCAGGTTTTTCGGGGGGGATCCCACCACTACAGGGGTGTTTTTTCCTCCCCATTTTAGGGTGTTTGTGCGGCCGCAGCCCCACAAGCCCCTTTGGAGGGGGGATCATGACGGCTTTAAGTGACATTTTTAGGGGTGTCCCCACCCCAAGCCCCTGTAGGGGATGTTTTGTCCCCCCAGGGTGGATTTTGGGGCTTCTCTCTACCATGGCCGCTTTAAGGGCCCCCGGTGTTGTCGGGTCCCACTGTAACTCCTCTTAAAAGGGCAACACCGCTCCCGTTGGTTCCGGCAGTGGAGCCCGGGAGGGGTTGGGGGTCCCGGGAGAGGTTTGGGGGTACCTGGGTGATGCCGATGAAGGCGATGGGGTCCCCATGCTGGGTATAAACCTTTGTGAGCGTTTCCTGGGGGGTTTTCGGAAGTTCTGGGTGTTTTTGGGGCCATGGTGGTTTTTTGGAAGTTCCCAAGGGGGTTTACAGGGGTCCTGATGGGGGAATTTGGGCGATCCCGGGAGTGGAATTTGGGATCTCAAGGTTGTTTTGAGGAACCTGCTGGTGATGGAGATGGGGACCCCATGCCAGGTATAAACCTTAATGTCTGTATGGGGTTTTGCGGTTTTGGGGAGTTTTTGGAGCATCCAGGGATGTGTTTGGGATCAGGGGAGGTTGGGGTGTCCCGGGGGCTTTGGGGGTTCTCGGCAGGTTTGGGGGTACCTGGGCAATGCGGGTGGCAGTGCTGGGGACCCCGTGCCGGGTTTGAACCTTCTCACTGCCCACGGGCAGCGTCAGCGTGTTCAGGGAGATCCTGGGGGGCCCGGGGGGTCACCCCAAATCCCAGGGACCCCAAATGCTGAGGGACCCCCCAAACTGCCCTCACCGCTGGATCTGCTGCAGGCAGGGGGGCACCAGCACTCGGCCCCCACCCTCCACCATCACAGGGGGGCCGTGGAAGAAATCTGGGGGTGCAGGGACAGGTCGGGTGGGACCCCCAAAGTCCTGGGGGAGGGGACACGGGGGGACTCCCTTGAATTCTCATTGTGAGGGTATGAGGGGGGACCCAGGAAGAGTTTGGGGGGCTGGCTGGGTCATGGGGAGACCCCCAGGAGTCTTGTAGGGGGTGGGGATGGCAAGGACCAGGGTGATCCCCAGGATGGGGTTGGGGGGAAACCGGACTGGGGCTCTCATGGCAATGGGATGGGAAGATCTGCCCATGGAATTCCATGGGAATGGCATGGCCGTGAGATACATCTACAGAGTTCCCATGGGAATGGGATGTCTGAGATCCATCCATGGAATTTCCATGGGAATTCCCAGGTTCACAAATTTTGCCCTCCCAAATCCCACATTCGGATTCCCATATTCCCATGGGAATTCTGCCCTCCCCACCTTTACACTCCAGCACCTCCCGCCCATATCTGACATATTTCCGGAGACATTCCCTGCAGCTGTGAGCCAGGGAATTTGTTAATCCCTCAGCCTGGATCTCAGGGATCCCCATGGCAGTGCCACAGTTGCCATCGCAGCCCCACAGATCCCCCAGCCCCGGCTCCCCCCGCTCAGCCCCGCTCTGGCTGTGCCGCTGCTGCAGCATCTGCAGCTCCCCGCTGGCCCCGTGCCGGTGCCGCTCCTTGTGCCGGCCCTGGCTATCCCAATATCCCAGCCCTGGCTATCCCAATATCCCAGCCCTGGCTATCCCAATATCCCAGCTCTGGCTATCCCAATATCCCAGCCCTGGCTATCCCAAGATCCCGGCTCGGCTCCGCCCGGCCCCGCTCGCTGCGGCGGCGCTGGAAGGGGATCCCAGCCAGGGACCCCATGGACATGGACTGTGGGAAGCCCGGGCCGGGCTCCGACAGCGCCGCGTGCAGGGAACGCAGGGAGAGGAGAACTGGGGGGACATTTGGAGATTTGGGATCGGGGGGGTCACGGCTGAAGGAAAGGGGGAACGGGGAGAGCCGGGAAGGGCATTTGGGGATGCCAGGAGTGACAAGAGGGGAGGCTAGGGCTGGCTAGATGTGGCATGGCTGGAGTTCAGGGCGTTCCTGTACCCAGGAAAGGGAGCTCCAAGGGTCCCCGCTGTCCCCATTGCCAGGACAGGGCAGGGAAAGCCGGGATGGCTGGGAATAGGGGTCCCGGGTGTCCTGAGTGCTGAGGAAAGGAGGGGCTGGCTGCTGGGAGAGGCAGGAATAGGGGTCCAGGGGGTAAATGGGTCAAGGAGAAGGGGGCTCTGAGGGCTGCGAGAGGCGGGATGGCCGGGAAAGGGGTGCAGGCGTTCCTGGTGCCGGATAAGGGGGTGCAGGGTGGGACCCACGGCCGGGAATGGGGGTTCGGTGGGATGCCGGAGCCCAGGAATGGGGGTTTAGAGGCCCCTCGGCGCTCCGGAATGGGCGATCAAAGAGTCCCGGTGCCGGGGGTCCCCCTCACCTCTCGCCGCCCCCCGGGAGCGCCCCCGGCCCCAGCGCTGGAGCCATCGCGCTGCTCCGCTGCGGCCCCACCCACAGCCCCAGCCCCGCCCCCCCAGAGCCGCCTCCGGCCCCGCCATTGGCGCCGCTCTTTGCTGCCCGCCAGTGGCAGCCCGAGGCTGCAGTGACGTCACCGGTCGCCGGGCAGATCCCGGCGGCGCAGGGCGGCCAAGGCGGAAGCGAAAGTGCCCAAGGGAGCGCGGGGGGAGGGGACGGGGCAATTCCAGGGAATTCCCCTGGATCCCCTCCCGGGATCCCCCGGGACCCTCCTCGGCCGCGCACTGCGGGACCCCCGGGACAAACTGGGCTGAACTCCCGGGCCCTGCGCCCAAACTCTGCCTGGAACCCGCCGGCTTCGGCCCAAAGCGGGGGAAGCCCCGGGATCCGCGGATCCCATTTTTCCTGCGGCTGCGGCTCCCCAGCCCCGGCGGAGCAGGAGCGGGCGCTGGGAGCCCGAGCCCCGATTCCCGATCTCCTTCTCTCTCTCTGCTGCCCTCTCCCTCTCCTTTGGGTGATCAGAAATGCCAGAGCGGCTGGAGAGCCCCGTGCCCAGCTCGGCTTTCCCTGGAAAGGGAGGCCTGGGGGTGCGGTGCCCCGGGATGGCCGGGAATGGGGCTCCGGGGGTCCCCGGGCTGACGGAACCGGGGGATCCAGGGGCTGCCAGGGGAGGATCCCCGGGAAAGGGGGTGCAGGGCGCTGTTGGTGCAGGAGAAGGGGGTGCAGGGGGTCCCGGAGCTGGGGAAGGAGATGCGGGGGGGTCCCAGGGCCCAGGAATGGGGATCCAAGGGGGTCCCAGGGGGGCTCCCCAAAGCCCCTCCCAGGGCACAGCAGGAGCTGGGTCAGGAGCTCTGGCAGAGACAAAAGGGGGTGAGCCCGGCATGGGGGGGACATGGGGGAGTCACAGGCGCTCCCGGGGGGGGACACGACCCCCGGGGACCCCTCCTCACCTTCTCCCACGCACCCCAACAGAGCCCCTAAATGGATGAGCAGAGCTCGGTGACTGCAGTATGAAACTTGTTCAGTAGCACAGGAGGATTTAGAATTGAGGACAGGGGAAGGGTTTAACCCAGCCTCCTGTTTGAACAGCCTGGAGAGGGGGCTGGGGAGAAACCCATGCCTGCATTGAATTGAGAGAGATCCAGACCCGGGCTGGGAGAGATGAGACATTCCCTGGCCTAAGGGAGAAAATGTGTTTATGGATGGGCTTTCAAGGGCAGCAGAAGGGAAATGAATTACAGGACTTGCTATTGTTAAGGAAAGGGAATTAGACAAAGCCCAGATCACAGCCCCCATGTCAGCTCAACCTGCAGAGCTGGCTGTGCTTGTAAGTACCTGGCACTGACATGCCCTCAGCTGGAAGGGTTAAATATCTTATGCTGATACCAGGGCAGCTAACAGGGTGCCAAAAGCAATTCTGACTTCCTCAGCAATCACTGGATCAGTTATCAAGGGATTTCTAAAACAAATAATTCCAAGATAAGCTATTGTGGAAGCAACAGACTCAGACAGGGGAACTCACTTTACAGGAAAGATCCTCCAGGGGGGTTATGGCAGCTTTAAGAATACAATGGGACCTCCACAACCCCAGGCACCCCCAGTGCTCAGGTCAGGTAAGAAGAATGAATGGAGAAACAAAGAAACACCTCTGGAAGCCGCTGATAGAAACCAAGATTCCATGGGTACAGCTTTTGGCTTTGGCAAGAGTAAGAGCCAGACCCAGGGCAGATATTCAATTAACTCCCTTGGAACTGATCTTTGGAATTCCTTACCCTGGTAAATCTCCACCTAGTGCAGGGTGCAGATCAGGGATGTATATTCAAAGCAGTCAGTGGTCAGAATCCTGTCTCTTGTGGAATCCCTCCCTCAGGAAGCTCGGCTGGCACAGACCCTGCCTTGGGACTCTGCTGTTCACAACATCCAACCAGGACATCGGGTCCTGACGAAGCAGTGGAAAGAAGCAGCTCTGGTGGCCAAGTGGCACGGCCCATTCCAAGTGTCCCTGAGCACAGAAACAGCCCCAGCACAGCTGAACACGGGGGGACCCCTCAGCCTCGGCTCAAGGGCTCTGCAGCCCCGCAGATTTGGATTTCCCGGCTGCAGCAGGAGGATGGGAGCCGCCCCTGAGCCTGCACTGAAGGCAAGGCAGCAGCAGCCAGGGCTCCCCAGCGGGGGAAGCCCCTGGGCCTGCCCACAGATCCTCTGCTGAAATCCTCGGCCTGGGCACCCTCCTTTGGCATCTCCAGCCCCTGCGGGACAATCCTGGCTGGCACTGCTGGAGCTTCAGGGCTTTCTGTGCCTGCCCTCGCCACAGCTGCTGGGGAAGGCACCGTGAGAATTCCACTCTGGCTCTCAATTACACTCACACTCTGGGCCGGCTGGGATTAGAGTATTGGAAAATATACCAAGTGTAAAATTATTTTTTATTTGATTTCTCCAGTCAGGCTTGGTTTGCATTTGCCTTGGGAAAAGGAATTTTAAAGGGTTTTTTTAAGGGATGTTCCACCACTCAGCAGAGATGAGCTTAACATCTCAACAGACTGGGAACAGCCCAAAAGATTCCCACAAAGACAACGACAATCAACAAAACATCAAGGCCCAACAGCAAACATCAACCAACATCTACCCCAGACACTGCCCTGGCACAGCTGGAGACACCTGGTCTGGAAAAGGCTGAGCAGGAAATCCAGGAGTGCAGACCTAATTCACATCAGAGGCACAGAAATCCGGGTGCAACAGGAAACCAAACACTAAGGACTCCACAACTTGGAAACAATGAACACTAAACCAATGGATTTCTATGGGTTCAGACTGCTTAAAGTTCAGGAAACATCTAGTAAAACTCACATGTCATGGAATGATTTTCTCTGCAGATGCAGAATATGTGTGGCTGAAATGATTCTGTTCAGAATCAAGTCATGCCTTATTTCTCTGGAGACATTGTTGGAGAGTTTTTGCTTTTCACAGTTTCAGTGAAAGGATTACACCATTAGAAGAATTTTTTGCAATAATTCTACTTTTCTGTTGTCAGTTCTGCTTGGGCCAGGGGTGTGAGAATCAGTTTTTAGTCAGAGAAGAAAAAGAAAATACTTGATTTCTTTCTAATTTTTGTTTTTATGTTTGTGCATGGCTCTTAGTGATGGCAAAATTATGGTATGGGTTTTTCCATGTTCACCTTTAAGCTGCATTTTGAAAACTAGAAGACCTTGAAACGAGGCCCTTTAAAATGTAGAGTTAGTAGAAAATTGTTAAAAAAAACAAAAACAAAAACAAGCAGATGGGGGAGGGAGCCCTCCATGTGAGTCATCCCATGGCTGCCCTGGAAGAGAAGCTTCATTCCAGGCAGCCAGCAGAGGAGCTTTAGAAATGCAAATTAACACCCCTGGGGCAAAGCCTGGACAATGTACCAGGGTGTTCCTGCCTGGGGGAGGAATTGGGCTGAATTCCTCTGCCCCTCACCCCAAGCTCTGCCTGGGGGCACAGGCAGAATTTGCACAGCTAAAGGCAGAGCCCATGGTGAGGATATCTGACTCTGCAGCAGAAATTGGTTAAGCTAAAAAGGAAAACTGCAAATGGACAATGTTGTGAAAACTTCACTATAAAAAATGGGGGAGAATCATCCCACTCCCCACCCCAACTTGTGTTCTCACTTTCTATGTTATCCAGGGTGAATTAGAGCACTGGGGTTTTTTTGCTACCCCAAGCGAAATCAGTTTGGAATCCAAGTATGTGCTGATTTAATTCGAGGAAAGCCCAAAATTGATGCTGCCCTGACTGGAGGGAGCACCCAAAAATGGGGAAAAGATGAATGGCCACCAGAACAAATCCTGCAACACCATGGGCCAGCCCCGGGGAACCCTAACAAATTCATATCTGGAGCCAGAGAACCCATTTATCATTTCCATGGCATAATTAGATTACAGGATGTCCTCAAAATAATCCCCAACCAGACAGCTCCAGTTCCTGACTTTCTTCCCAACCAATCCACCCAGATGAGGAACACAACATTTCACCATGGGATGGGGTCAGATTATCTTTCAGCAGGAAAAGGAGGCAGAGTTTGTGGAAAGTTAAATGACTCAAACTGCTGTTGGCAAATAGATCACAGAGGAAAAGTGGAGAAAAAGATAACAAAGGATATAAGAAAAATGTAATGTACCGGTCCAAATGTGGAAAGGATGGGAACGGGCAACTTTTTTGTGGTTCCCTGGCAGACCATGGGTTAAACTAATGCAGTTTCTCCTCTTATGTTCTACAGCAACTCTCATCTTTTCACCATGCACGACACCTTGCTGAGTGCAGCTCATTCAGCAGCTGAGCAAGGGGATGCAGGGGGCAGCCAGGCCTCCTGAGCCACAAACGGCTACAAAAGGACAGCGAATGAGGGCACTGAGAGCAATCCCAAAATCAAAGAACACCCAGGAAGAAAAAACAGAGCAAATGAGTGAATCTGCTTGCAGACAGGGCCAGGGACTTGCACATAAGGAAGCAGTGGGAAAAAGCATCACTTTCAGAAAATGTTACTAATTGACAAGGACCGCTGCTCTGACAAAGTCCCGCTAAATTCCTGAACTTCCAGAAGAACAAAGACTTAACAGAGCCATCAATATCGGATGTTACACAAAAGTGGTGGGTACATATTAACCGGGACATGCAGGAGGCAGATGGGGAAGTCTGAACCTTCCAAGCAGCTCCGCCAGTGGGGAAAGGGACAGGGACACGCGGCCGGGAAAATCAGGACAAAAACGAGGCCGCGTCCTCCAGCAGCTGGAGAGAGCGCACGGCAAATGCCCCACGGCCTCTCCCTTTGGGCAGCAATAAAGTCACTCTCACACCGCTCCTCGGGCTCCTTTGGCCACACAAACCTCTGGCGCCGGGAATTTTCCCGCCCAGCCCCGGGCACAGCGCAGCCACCTCCGGGCTACCGACACGAACCGGGACGAGCCAGCGCTGCTCCGGCACCGGCTCCTGCCGAGGCCCCAGCGGGAAGGAGACCGCGGGCAGCCGCTCCCGCAGCGCCCTCACGCCAGGGCCAACACGGGCCGGCCACGGCACAAGCCACCCGCCACAGCCCCCTCCCGCCCCCTCCCGGGCCCACAGCGAGCCCCGAGCCCCCGCAGAACCGAGCGCGGCTCCCACCTGCGATGGCTGGGGCCGCCTCCGAGCTCCGCCGCCGCCTCACCGGGCTCCGGCCGCTGCCGCCGCTGCCGGGCCCGCACAGACGCTCCGGCAATGGCGGCTCTCCTGCCCCACGGCCGCCCTGGGGGCGCCAGCGGGGCCGGGCTTGTCCCCGCTCTGCCCAATCAGCGCGCGCCGGAGCCACGAGTGACGGCAGCAGCAGCCAATCCATAAATGTCTCCAAACCTCACCAAATTCCAGAAACATCCCACAAAATCATTAAAAATGTGCACAAAATCTAAGAAAAAATCCCTTAAATTTCTTCCTGTCTCCTCAAAATCCTTCAAAATTCCACAAAAATTCCACAAAATTCCACAAAAGTCCCACAAAATTCTACAAAAATCCCACAGAATTCCAGAAAAAATCCAGAAAAATTCCCTAAATTGTCTCCAAGAAATCTCACGAAATTCCACAAGCATCCCACAAAATTCCACAAAGTTTTACAAAATCCAATAAAAATCCCTCAGAATTCTTCAAGTCTCCTCAAAATGCCACAAAATTCCAGAAACATCCCACAAAATTCTTTAAATTTTCAGAAAATCCCACAAAGTTATTCAAAAGCATCTCGAAATTGCAGAAAAATCCCACAAAATTCCTGCAAACTCCTAAAAACACCACCAAATTCCAGAAACATCCCAGAAAATCTCCAACTTCAACAAAAACTAAGAAAAATCCCTCAAAATTTTTCAAGTCTCCACAAAATACCACAAAATTCCACAAAATTCCCACAAAATTCCACAAAAATCCCACAAAACTCCACAAACATCCCACCAAATTCCACAAACATCCCACAAAATTCCCTAAATCTCCTCAAAACCCTACCAATTTCCACAAACATCCCACAAAATTCCACAAATTTCTACAAAATCTAAGAAAAATCCCTCAAAATTCTTCAAGTCGCCTCAATATCCCAAAAAATTCCACAAACATCCCACCAAATTCCAGAAAAATTCCACAAAATCCCAACAAACTCCCTAAATCTTCTCAAAACCTTACCAAATTCCAGAAACATCCCACAAAATCTTTACAAATTTTCATGCAATCTAGGAAAAATCCCTCAAAATTCTTCAAGTCTCCTCAATATCTCACAAAATTCCACAAAATTCCACAAAATTCAATAAAAATCCCTACCAAATTCCCTAAATCTTCTCGAAACCCTTCCAAATTCCAAAAACATCCCACATAATCTTTACAAATTTCCACAAAATCTAGGAAAAATTCCTCAAAATTATTGATGTCTCCTCAATATCCCACAAAATTCCACAAAAATACCACAAAATTCCCTAAATCTCCCCAACACCCCACCAAATTCCAGAAACATCCCACAAAATCTCCTCCAATTTCCACACAATCTTAGAAAAATCCCTCAAAAATCTTCATGTCTCCTCAAAATCCCACAAAATTCCACAAAAATCCACAGAATTCCAGAAAAAATCCCACAGAATTCCAGAAAAATCCCACAAAATTCCCTAAATCTCCTCAAAACCCTACCAAATTCTACAAACATCTCAAAAAATATTTGCATATTTCCACACAATCTAAGAAAAATCCCTCAGAATTCTTCAAGTCTCTTCAAAATTCCACAAAATTTAAGAAAATCCCACAACATTCTAAAAGTCACCAAAAATTCCAGAAAAATCACACAAAATTCTTTAAATTTTCAGAAAATCCCACAAAATTCTTGAAAAGCATCACAGAATTGTGAAAAAATCCCACGAAATTCCCTAAATCTTCTCACAACCCTACCAAATTCCACAAACATCCCACAAAATCATTATAAATGTCCAGAAAATCTAAGAAAAATCCCTCAAAATTCTTCCTGTCTCCTCAAAATCCTTCAAAATTCCACAAAAATCCAACAAAATCCCACAAAATTCCACAAAAATTCCATGGAATTCCATAAAAAATCCAGAAAAATGACCTAAATCGTCTCCAAGAAATCCCACAGAATTCCACAAACATCCCAGAAAATCATTACAAATGTCCACAAAATATAAGAGAAATCCCTCAAATTTCTTCCTGTCTCCTCAAAATGCTTCAAAATTCCACAAAAAAATCCCACAAGATTCCACAAAAATCCCACAAAATTCCACAGATTTCTACAAAATCTAAGAAAAATCCCTCAAAATTCTTCAAGTCTCCTCAATATCCCTCAAAATTCCACACACATCCCAAAAAATTCACTAAATCTTCTCAAAACCCTACCAAATTCTAGAAACATCCCACAAAATCTCCTCCAATTTCCACACAATCTTAGAAAAATCCCTCAAAATTCTTCATGTCTCCTCAATATCCCACAAATTTCAAAAAAAATCCACAGAATTCAAGAAAAAATCCCACCAAATTCCAGAAAAATCCCACAAAATTCAAGAAAAATTCCTTAAAATTATTTAAATTTTCTCAAAATCCCACTAAATTCCAGTAAAATCCCACGAAATTGCTGAAAAATTAAAAAGAAACTTAAATCTTTTCAAAATCCTACCAAATTCCAGAAACATCTCACAAAATACACTCAATATCCTGCAAAATTCCACAAAAATTCCATAAAATTCCACAAATATCTCATAAAATTCCAGTAAAATCTGATGAAATGGTTAGCATTCAGGAACACACATAATCACAAATGATCATATGCAGGTGCTTTATTAAGAGCTCTGGGTGTCAGGGGTACACAGACCCAAATCTGACCCATCTTGGTTTGGAACTGAACATTTTATACTCTACCATTATATAACTCACATATTAATTATTAAACTTACATTGTTCTATTGTATGCATTGTTTTTACCCAAGCATGGATTTCTCGTGATACCCCCCAGCCCCCTAACATTGTTCCTCATGTTCTTTAAGCAATAATTATATCCAATCATATCTAACAATTGTATCATGATCATCTACTGATTACACAGGTGCAGTTTGACCTGATCTTTAGCAAGTACAAGGCCTAACATTTCCCAGGGCCTGCTTTTCCAAGGCCTTTCCAAACGTATCTTCCTTTCTAAGTCCCCGAATTTTCTAACATTTTGAGACCTTTTACTATCACTTACAGGACTTGTGCTCCAGACCCCTCACCAGCCTTGTTGCCCTTCTCTGGACACGCTCCAGCCCCTCCATGGCCTTCCTAAATTGGGGGCCCAGAACTGGACACAGCACTCGAGGTGCTGCCCAACCAGTGCAGAGTAGAGGGGAGGAATCCCTGCCCTGCTCCTGCTGGCCACACTGCTCCTGATCCAGGCCAGGAGCCATTGGCCTCCTTGGCCACCTGGGCACACTGCTGGCTCATGCCCAGCCTGCTGTCCATCAGTGCCCCAGCTCCCTTTCTGCCTGGCTGCTGTCCAGCCACTCTGTCCCCAGCCTGGAGCACTGCAGGGGTTGTTGGGGCCAAAGTGCAGGACCTGGAACTTGGACTTGTTAAACCTCACCTTGTTGGGTTTGGGCCCTGGATCCAGCCTGTCCAGCTCCCTGTGCAGAGCCCTCTTACCCTGCAGCACATCAACACTCCCAGCCAACCTGGTGTCACCACGGTTCCATGGGGCCCTAGAGTGTCACAATGGTCTCCAGGATTCCATGAGGCCTCCCAGCAATCCAATTTTGGATCATACTGGGAGTGACTGGACTCATACTGGGAGTATCTGAGAATGACTGGGAACACACCATGCACATCATCCCCCATACTGGGGGTGACTGGGAGCAACTGGGAGCATGCTGGGAGCCAATGGCATCATACTGGGACTGACTGGGTTGATCTAGCCAGAGGCAACTGGGACCATCCTGGGAGTGCTGCCATGTGACAAGGATCATACTGGAGCTTACTGGGCTCATGATGGTGTTGAAAGGGAACAACTGGGATCTCTGAACACCAAAGGTTCCTTTCCTGCTCACTGAAGAAGGAGCTTCCCAGTATCCATGTGTGAGGGGACCTTCACCTGAACCAGATGCTGTTAGGAGAAAAAGCTGCCTCTGCTGGAAAATCCCACACAATAAGTCAATGCCAAGAGAGCATTTTGCTTTCACAATTCCCCTCCTGGAGCCACAGTCCTTTTGGATCACACAGCAAGCAAGAGAACAGCACAAAATACAAGGCTGTGTCCAGTTTTTGGCTGGATCAGCAAACAGAGGGAATGCCAGGGTTCACTGCCACAGACTCTTCTCCTCTGGGGAACAGAACCCCCCCAGGCTCCATTCCAAATGCTGTGCACACCCTGCTGGCCAAAAACAACCCCTTTCTAAGAAGTTGTTGGCAAGAGCTTTCCCAAATAAATGGCATCTTAATGGCAATTTTCTTTCAAAATCACCTCAGTTCCAAAGGAAGAACAGGAAGCCCACAGCAATCCCAAAGGCACATATGGTGCACCTGGGGAAATCCTCGACTTAGGGGCCCAGTGAGTTAAAAAATACCCATAAGAAGCCACAGAGTGCAGAGTGCAAACTGCAGCAACCACTTGCTGGATCATTTTGGCTGTGCTGCACACACCTGCAGACTGTCTGTCCGCCTGCCAGGACAGAAGGACACCCGTCAGGGGCTGGGCTGGCTGCTGAGAATGCCTCGGGCAGGAGGATCCTCAGGCAATGAGCAGGTGCCCAGAGCCGCTCTGACACTGAGGCCTCTGTGCCCCACAGCAACGGGAACACCACAAGGACACGGCAACGTTCCTGTGACATCACAGCAGCAGCTCCCCCAAAAACCGCCTGCAAGGTTCTCCTGGGTCACCAAGGAGCACAAAGGATCCTCCGAGGGCACAACCTGGTGCTCAAGGGATCCAAGAGGAGCTCAGAAAATGCAGCAAATGAGGACACCCCGCAGCCCAGCCTGAACACTGAGAAGGAACAAAGATGTGAGCAAAAAAAGGAAATTCAACTTTTGGTCACTGATGCTTCTGACTAAAACCAGCAAGGTGTGATCCATCTGGGATCTTTGTTTTAGTTCTAGAAACAAGCAAAGTTCTCTACTGTCAATGTACAGAAAGCAGGAACTTGGGGGAAAGAAGGCTGAGAGTGCCAAAGCCTTGTGTGACTTCCTGGACATCCTGTGGCTGAGGGTGTCCAAGGCAATGGACTCACAAGTGGGGTCCCTGCCCTCCTGACTGACAGCTGCCATCTCTCCTTCAGCCCCACACGTGTCTCCAACAACCTCCTGTCAAGGGCCTCCATCCACACATTCCATCAGCAGCCACAGATCCTCATCCACGAGGTCACCCAGCATCCCTGAGGCCACAGCAGGGAGTGCTCCTGGCATCTGGTAGAGCACTGTGGCTTTCCTGGGATCCTTCTGGTGCCTGTGGCTGAGAGGAGTGGGGTGGATGGAACCAGGACGGGTCACAGATCAGCAGCCCCACTGCAAGCAGTGCTTTCTCCTGCTGTGTGGGGACCGTGGGGTGACTGATATTGGGACTCCTCTGGCTTTGGTCCTGCAGAGCACACAGTGGCTCAGACACTGGGCTGAGGGAAGGGGTGCCATGGAAACCCAGCACAGGCATTTCTCTTTGGAGAGGGGGTTCTGCAGGGAGAAGGGAGAAGAAGAGACTTTCCTGTCTGCTGAGATTCCCCCTCCTCCTTCAGCAGCCATTCCACAATCCATCAGTACCAGAGTTCATAGGATCACTTCCATGCCAGGGAGCACAAGGCACTCAAAACTGAACCCTGCCAGAGCCCAGCCCTGCCTGCCCATTTGGAGGGTGTGGGGGAATGGAATTTCAGCAGGAGCTGACCCACAATGATACTTTGCCACTTGTGGGTTTCTCACAGCCTTAGAAGGAGTTTGAGATCTCTGTCCCCAACACCTGCTCACCCTTCAAGTGCACACACGTGCCTGGGGGCAATTCAGGTTCCCTGGAGTGGTGGCTGCTTCCCTTTGAAACAGGAGCTGCTGTCTTTTCCAATGTGCTTAACTCCCTTCTACCTATTAGAAAGTGGGTGAGTAAAGGAAATGACCCTGGAGGAAGGGGACCAGAAACTGGGAGAAGGATGAAACACATCTGAATTACAAATGAAATCTTTTTCAGTTTATTTCTTTACTACTAATCTATTACAAACAAAAACATGTTTCTGAGCTGATTGTTGGGATTCAGAAGAATTATTATTCAAGAAATAAACTTGTTCTTGTTGTTATTATTATTTATTAGTATTACTTTTCACTGTCAAGACTTTTAAATCTTAGACATGAATAAAAATGGCTGGATGTCTCTCACTGGGAAAATTCCCTTGCTTTTCCCACCAGGATTAAACTGTACTGTCTTTTCCAAGTTGCCAGTGGATTCTAAAGATGGAAAATCCTTTTAATGGTGGGTTTAGTGTGGTTTGGAGCTGGGGAAGAGTCTCATCCCTTCCCAGAGGTGCCCCAAGCCCTCTCTGCTGCCACATCTGCACTCGCGGCCCCTCACGGCTGCTCTGCCCTGGAGACATGGTGGGACCCCTCCTGCCAGGGCTGAGGCTCCTCATGGCCCTTCACAACCCCTCATGGCCCCATAGAACCTCTCATGGCCCCATAGAACATCTCTTGGCTCCTCACAGCCCCTCATGTCCCTTCATGGCCCCTCATTTCCCCTCACAGCCCCTCATGGCCCCACAGAACCTCTTATGGCCCCATAGAACCTCTCATTTCCCCTCACGGCCCCTCACAGCCCCATAGAACCTCTCATGGCCCCATAGAACCTCTCATTTCCCCTCACAGCCCCTCATGGCCCCACAGAACCTCTCATGGCCCCATAGAACATCTCTTGGCCCCTCACAGCCCCTCATGTCCCTTCATGGCCCCTCATTTCCCCTCACAGCCCCACAGAACCTCTCATGGCCCCATAGAACCTCTCATTTCCCCTCACAGCCCCTCACAGCCCCAGGGGCTCCTCCCAAAGGAGAAGGGGTCGGGCCTTGCTCACTCTCCTTTTATTTCGGTCCCTTCACAGGGCCGAGTAAAGAAAGGCTGAATGGAGCCTTTCCCCAGCGTTTCCCTCGGGGTTCATTGCGGGCTGAAGCTCTGTGCTGGCGCTGGCCCCAGCACCAACATCCCTGCAGCCCCCAAGGCCTTTGCTGTCCCCCCGTGTCCATTCCCTGTCCCCGAGTCCCGCCCGGCTCTGGCAGCAGCAGCAGCCGCAGCGCAGCGGGCGCAGGCCCGGCCCGGCCGGGGCTCCCGGCCACGAGCAGCAGCAGCGCCGGCCCTTCCCACCTGCTCCTGCCTCGGCTTCCCAGGGCTTTTGCCAGGGCAATGCTGGACTACAGCAACAATCCCCCACAAACAGCCCTGGTTCCTCAGGGCCCGCCTCTGCTGCCCTCAGCCAGCCCTCAGAGGAAGAAAGGATCGGGATCCAGCGCTGTTTTCAGCCCTGTTTTACTCACCCTGAGGTGACAGCAGGAGGCTGTTGGTGCCCTGGCCTTGGCAAGTGTAGATCCCGGCTGCTCTTGCCCCTCTTCTGCTTGCCACTTGAATTTTAGCAGTACAGCTGCAATTGCCTCTTTCAATCAGTGCTACCCACTGTGCTTTTGTCACGGGGAACTCAGGACTTTTGTTTCAGGCATCATGATCAGTAGAGATCAAAATGCTCCCAAGTCCCTGAGCACTAAGTCGAGGGGAATTAAAGCCACACAGGTCACATTTGCAGTGCTCAAACACAGCCCTGTTGCTGCTGCTGCTGCTGAAATAGAATCAACTGACAGAGGCCATCACAGAAATTGCCTCTGCAGTGGCAAATAAAATGAAAAAATCCACCAGGAGAAAGAAAAAACAGAACTTCCCAACTCGCTTCATTGTTTCTTCTGAGCAGCAGAAGAAAAAGGAACAGGGCACCTTTCAGGCAGCTCCACAAGCTCAGGGTTCTCATTTCATTGGGAATCTGAGACGCAATTGGCCTTGTTAAAAGGATAAAAGCAAAGGGAATGAATTGGGAATTATTAGGAAAAAATGACCCTTCTTACACACAAAGTTCACCAAGTCATTCCCTGCATTTCTCCTTTTCACATTCTTTCTCTCATCCACTGAGAGCTCCAGCTTATCATGTTCTGCTGCTTATCATCAACTGATTGTGCTCTTGATTTCTCCCACTGCAAGAGATGTAGAATCATCTCAACTGAACACAGAAACAAACTCCCTCTGTCAGCCCATCTTCATGTTCCAGATCACTTTCCAGATGTCCATGGGGCTGTTGGAATGATGAGCTCTCCACTGCTGGCTGCAGGCTCTGGAGATTCTTTCTCCACATTCAGCCAGGCTTGTATTCCCCAACAATTCCTGGTAGCCCATCATGTTTTCTTTGGGTAGAAGAGGAACAATGAAAACCTCACCAATGGCACAACTCCCCTGTGCACAAGGAAAAGAGAGAACAAGTTGTCAAGTTCTTCAAACATTTGTCCTGCTTTGCTGCAAGAGTTGTGCTGCACTCACAGTGTGGGAAGCCAAGAGAAGCTGCAGCTGGGGGCACATCTTGTGACAGGAGCTGCGCCTTGTTCTCCAGGACAGGTTTTTGGAAAGAACAGACGGGACTGGGGAGAACATTCTGGGAAAACTGAAACAGCTTTTTTAAGAAATGAAAATAAAATCAAAAGAAACAACCACTAAGTTTTTTTTCTATTTTTCTCTATTTATTTTTATTTTTCCCTTTTCCATCTTGCACTGTTTCTCCATCCCATTCATTCCAAATGGCTCTCGCCTCTAAGATCTGAGACTTGGCAAGTTTTAGACACTGTAAAATACCCTGAGCTATAGCCAGTTTGCCTTGCCCTGTTTTCCTTGGAAAGCAATGCTGGAGACACAAGTGCAGTGCTTGGCTCAGGTACAAATTCTGCATTCAGGGAATGTGCTCAGACGGTGTCTGAGCCTCAGCAGGGACAAGGCACAGCAGCAGCCAAGGGCATTGCTGTGCCCCTGTGCAGGAGTCCAGACTCTGGCTCTTGGCTCAGCAGGGCAAAGTTGCCGTGTTTGGCCAGGCTCAGGGGCTGCCCGGGGAGCGCGGGGCTCGGGGCGGGGCCGAGCGGGCAACGGACAAACGGACACGGGGACAAACGGCCCCGGTGCTTCAGTTGCAGCGGCAGCGGCGAAAGCAGCGGCAGCAGCGGCAGCGGCGGCAGCAGCGGCAGCAGCGGCTGCAGCAGCGAAAGAAGCGATTTTATCAATTTTCTGTGTCTCTTCTCCCTCTCCCACTGTCCCTCATCTTCTCCCGGTCTCCCTTTCCTGTGTCCCCTCATCTCCCACTTTCATCTTTCCCCGTGCCCGCCCGGGCCATGCCCCCAGCCCGCCCCCGGCCCCGGGTGGGGCTGCCCCGGCCCCGTCCCCGTTCCCGTCCCCGCCCATCCCGCCGAGGTCTCCTCTTCGCCTGGCTCTGGCTGTGCTGGGCGGGCATCAGTGCCAGGGGCTGGGGCGGCATCGCTGCCCTTTGGCTCCGCCTGGGCCGACCCCGGCCCCGGCCCCGGCCCCGGCCCCGACCCCGGCCCCGGCCCCGGCCCCGGCCCCGGCCCCGGCCCCGGCCCCGGCCCCGGCTCCTCCCGGGGCCCGCGGAGGACACAGGCGGTGCGGCCGCTGCCGCCGCCTCCGCTGCGGCTTCCCCGGCCCGAGCTCCGCCGCTGTCGCGTTCCAATGAGGGAACGCCTGCGGGTGCCCGGCCCGGGGAGCTCGGGGAGCGCTCGGGGGCCGTTCCTGGCCCCGGGCCGAGCACTGACGGCCGCGTCTCTTCCCCAGGGAAGGCGCAGCAGGCCCTGCAGCAGCGCTACCGAGTGGGTTCACTGCTGGGGCGCGGCGGCTTTGGCAGAGTTTTTGCGGCCACTCGGCTCTCGGACGGACTCCCGGTGAGCAGAGGGGCCGGCGGCGGGCGGAGGAGGAGGAGGGGGCGGAGGAGGAGGATGGGGCTGGACACGGTGGGCGGTGAGCTGAATCCGCTGTTCCCTTTGGCTTGCAGGTGGCCATCAAAAAGGTGCCACGGAACCGCGTCCGGCACTGGGGCGAGCTGGTGAGTGAGCGGGGCCAGCGGCAGAAGCCGGGCCGTGCCGGGCGGGGATGAGCCGGGGCCCGGCAGGGTGGGAGCCGCCAGGACACCTGCAGGGAGAGCGGGCGTGGGGCCAGCGGAGGGCACAGAGCATCCCGGGCTGGCTGAGGGCTTCCCGAGCCCTGGCACGGCCTCAGCCCCACTGACGGCACCGTGCTCCTCCCGCAGCCCGACGGCACCAGCGCACCCCTGGAGATAGTGCTGCTGGACAAGGTGTCCACAGGCTTCCCCGGTGTGGTGCAGCTGCTGGAATGGTTTGAGCTCCCCAACACCATCGTGATGGTGCTGGAGCGCCCGGAGCGGTGTCAGGACCTGCGGCGTTTCATTCGGGCACGGAGGTTCCTGTCCGAGGAAGAGGCACGGGAGCTGTTCCAGCAGGTGCTGGCGGCCGTGCGGCACTGCACCAGCTGCGGGGTCCTGCACCGAGATATAAAACCGGAGAACGTCTTGGTAGACCTGGACACCGGCCAGGCAAAACTGATTGACTTCGGCTGTGGCACCTACCTGCAGGACACAGCCTACACTCAATTTGCAGGTGAGCCCACACAGGGGTGGTGATCCTGGTCCTGGCATCTCCTGGCCCAACCTGGGTGTGGCAGGAGGGATTCTCCCTTTTGCTGCCAGTCACAGCACTGAGTCTTCAGCCAAGTTGCTTTTGAGCAGAGCTGGGTGGGGACCCATCTTCCATCCTTGCTGGCAGCCTTTGCCTGCCACTCTGCCCAGGACTGGGGCTGGGGCTGGGGCAGCCAGCCTGACAAAATCCCCATGGGTGGGGGTTGCAGAGAGGGGGAGCCAGAACCTGTGCACCAGCTGGTTTGGTGTGCAGGTGAGAATGGGCTTGGACTGCTCTGCTCACCTGGTTTGCCTTGGTTCAAGATATTTTTGGGGCAATGCCAGCAGGGAGGATGTGGGTATGGTTTTTCCCCAGCACTGAGTGGGTTTATTCTTTGTGTGTCATGGTCAGGCCTTGCCAGGGTTTCTGCTGCCCTCTTCCAGCACCAGTGGCTTCTTTTCCAACCCCAGGTTTGTACCCAAGTCCCAGGTGCTGGTGAGAGGGCAGCAGGTCACCCCGTGTGCCACTGGGGCAGCCCCCACATGCCCAGGGATGCTGGGGCCAGGCTCTGGGAGCAGCAGCATCCCCCTGATGAGCTCCATCCATATTCCATAGGAACACCGTCATACAGCCCCCCGGAATGGAACGACTTTGGCTGGTACCATGGCGAGGCAGCGACCGTCTGGTCCCTGGGCATCCTGCTGCACGAGATGGTCTGCGGGGAGCACCCTTTCAGGAGGGGCAGGAACATCAGATGGGGCCAGCTCCCGCTGCCACAACGGCTCTCCCAAGGTGGATCCTCATCTCTGGGCACGGGGGGAACACCAGTGTTGGGAGACAGCAGCGGGCTCGTGAGCATCCCGCTCTGGCAGCTGCTGAGGAGGTGGCACATGTCCTGCTCTCCTGCTCTCCTCCAAAACAAAGAATTGATGGGAAAGTTTAGGCCCAGCTCTGAGCACATCCAGCGTGGCCTGGGCATGGGAATAGTGGGGCAAAGCAGACAGGAGCCTTCTCCAACTGACCAGTGGTTTGTGGTTTCTCTCCCCAGACTGCCAGATTCTGATCAGGTGGTGTTTATCCCTGAACTCCTTGGACAGGCCCTCATTAGAAGACCTGTCCTGTGATCCCTGGATGCAGGATATTCATCAGCCCTAGAAGAAGGGAGAGAGCCACGGGCACAGTGATGCAGGGACCTGGTAAGTTACAGCTCCACACATGCCCTGGCAATCAGCAGCAAAGAAACCCAGACTTAATTGTCCTGCCTGTGTCACTGCACTGGGGTCATGGAATGGGAACACACAGCCCTTGTGCTGGAGCTGAGCTGCTCTGCCCAGCACTGGTGGGCACCATCTGAGCTGGTTTTGCTTGTCCTGCTTCACTGACAGCCGGGCCCTGGGCAGAACCCTGACAGCCTGGTGTCACCCCAGGGAAGAAGGAGCCCCTGGAGAAGTTGTACCAGGTGGGGCTGCTGCTGCTGCTGCTGGAGACATGGAGGACAGCAGCAAGGATGACAACCTCTTCCTCTACCTGGCCAGTGGGAGCTGGCGATGATGGACTTTGATTCTGGCACCTTCTTCAAAGCCAGGCTCCACAGGGAATTTTCAGGTAAGTCCAGACCCAGGGGGATGCTCCCAGATTTGTGCATTGGCCGGGAACCAAAGGTTTCCCCTTTGCTGGGGCAGATGCAACTGATTCCTCAGTGGCTGCCCAGCTGGTTTTTGGCAGGGCTGGGGGCGTGGGCTGGGGTGGTTACGAAATGGGAGTGGGATCCTGGCCCTGCCAACAGCCCCCAGCACCCACCGTGCCCCGGGCTGGGGCTGGGGCAGCCAGCCCGACACAAACAAACCCCCATGGCAGGAGCACAGGTGGGACTCCAGAACCTGAGCACGGCTGCTTTGCTGTGCAGGCAAGGAAGGGCTTGGGCTGCTCCACTCCCCTGCTTTGCTTTGGGATCACCGTGATTTTGGGGGACAGTGCAGGGGGAAAGGGAGAAAGCATGGGCTTCCCTCACCCGTGGGTGGGTTTTTTCCCAGAATGTAGGGGTTGGGCCTTCCTCAAGCTCCTGACAGACATAAGATTTTTTACCATTTTTCTTGTTTCCCCTTTTTGTCTGTAACCTATTTTCATTAATTTGTTGTTTGTTTTTCTAAAGGAAACGTTCCAGGTGGGGTCCAGTCTGGATCAGGAAGTGCTTGGGACCAGCTGTGGCGTGGATGGGCCGTGCCCTTGGAGAAGACTGAGGACATCGTTTGGGACCAGCTTTTCTTGTGGCAGCGGATGGTGTGAGGTGGGTCCTCATCTCCTTGGCATGGGAGGGACAAGAGCTTTTGGGAGATGGCAGCGGGCACAGGAGCATCCCGCTCTGGGCAGCTGCTGAGGGGCTGGATCTGCCGTGGCTGGCTGCAGGCTGGGCACATGTCCTGCCCTCCTGCTCTGCTCCCCAAGGCAGCAGTGATGGGCAGCTCTGGGCCCAGCTCTGAGCACGGCCAGCATGGCCTGGGCACCGCGGCTGGCTGGGACAAGGGGACAGGAGCCTTCAGCTGACGGGCGGTTTCTGCTTTCTCTCCTTGCAGCCGGGCTCTGCGGATGCTGAGGCTGCTCTGGGCTCTGCCAGGGCTCTGCTGGGCTCAGCACCGGGCCGGGATCAGCCAAAGAAGAAACGCTGTGACCTGCAGCAGAGACCTGAGCATTTTGGCAATGCAGCTCAAGTCTGCAGAGTGTCCACCTCCAAGGGAAAACATGACACCCCCCAAAAATTAAACTTGTTCCATAACTTCTGAAATGAAATCCATCTGGGATGACCCCAAATGACATTTTTCAGCTTGCTCAAGCTGTAGCTCAGCCCTTCTCTGAACAGTTCTGTCCCCCACACCTGCCTTTTACTTCACAACTGCTCCCTCCTTTCCCCCAGTGAGTTCCCAGCCCATCACAGTCTCCATCACACTGCAGCCTTCCTTGATGCCCCTCACCACGAGGAAGGCCAAGCCCTGGTGTCAGGGACTCATCCTGTCAGTGGCTGAAGAGCAGCAAAGTCTGTCTGTGCCAGGGGCTCTTGGATGTCTCTGTATCCATGGACAGAAGGGTCTGTCTGTGCCAGGGGCTCTTGGATGTCTCTGTATCCATGGACAGAAGGGTCTGTCTGTGCCAGGGGCTCTTGGATGTCTCTGTATCCATGGACAGAAGGATCTGTCTGTGCCAGGAGCTCTTGGATGTCTCTGTATCCATGGACAGAAGGGTCTGTCCTTGCAAAGGTTTCCATAATATCTCGGTACCCATGTGTATGGAATGAGCACAGAGAGTGAAAGTGTCAGTCACGTTGTTTGCACACTCCTTCCTTTCCATACAAGACACATCCTTGCACACCCCCACATACAGATATATTAAAAGGATAGGGATGGATAGAGATTTCCCACAGAACTCTTACTTTGGCAGAACTCACCTTGTAAGCCATGGCCAGGGCATTTTTTTCCCAGCTCTGTGTCAGTAGGTGTCCAAGAGCTGAAGGGAACAGCATTTAGAAGCAGTTTCAGGATTTCTAGGCAGGAAAGGGAGCTGACAACCATCCAGATAACTCACCATATTCGTCGGGATGGGCTGCTGGTTCTTTAGGAATATGGCACAGTGGAGACACGAGACTTGGGATAATCCCAGCTCTCTGTGGATCTGTGCAAAGGGGGAGCAGCAGAAACACCTTGTGTCTTCTTTGGGGACACAAGGTCCAAGGAGCTGGGGTGGCAGAGCGTGACCTGGGCTGGTGGCAGGTGAAGTCCCATTTCATGACATCCCGGAGTGGCACAGGACAAAGCTCCAAGCAGCCACAGCCCCACTGAGGAAGTCCTTGGAGTGCTGCACATCCCATAGGAAAAGCTGCATTCCCTCAGTCCATTGGCATTTATCACTTCCATTTGCAACATTTTAGGTCCAAGTTTCAAACTGCAAAATTTTTACACTCAAGACACAGTCATGAAGAACATGTATTTCAATTTCCTATTCCTTTAACTGCAGTGTAAAATATCTTGATATTGGAAATCATCCATCAAATCTGTAAAGGAAGGCAGCTAATGGATCCTTTCCACGTGTACAAACTAAGTAACTAAAATCAAGGCTGAGTTCTCTTTTTCAAAAGATCAGTTACCTCTTTCTTACTCCGGAGTTATAGAAGATTTTTCACTACACATTTGGGGGTAATTTTTATCTTTCATATTTTTTTCGTATTTTTTTTGTTTGTTTTTGTTGCTTTGTTGTTTTGTTTTTACAGAAAGCATGTCCTAGAAAAGGCACGTCCTTTGCTCCTGGTTCCCGTGTGGAGCAGCTCCCTTCCCGCTGGCTGAGCTGCTCAGGCAGAGCCCGGCAGCTCCTGGCCCTGCAGGGCTGAGGCTTTTCCCCGTTGCTGGGCACAGACTGATGGAGCAGCGCTGCTGAACACGGGCACACGCAGAGGGAGCAGAGCAGCTGCCTTTGCCCACCTGAAGCTCCAAGGCCAAACTCTGAGCAGGCACGGCTGCAAGAGACTCGCAGGCTCCCTGTTGGCTCTGCTGCCCCACTTGTGCCCGGCCCAGCTCTGCGGGAGGCAGAGGGAGAACAAGGGGCAGCTCCCTCCCAGCCCCAGCCCAGGGACCCCTCCAGCCCCGGGCCTTGGGCCACTGTCAGCACCCGCTGCTCCAGCCACCGCTTCTGCTGGCACTGACAGCAACAACCAAACTGGGGCTGGTCCCCAGGGAGCAGCAGCAGTGCCTGCATCTGATCCCTCAGCCTGGGGCAGCCCCCTGGGGGAACAGAGGGCACAGCAAGAGGGACAAAACCAGGCAGGGGCAGAGACTGGGAAGAGCCAGAGCTGGGAGCAGCAACAGCTGCTTCATTGCACTCCTGGAGAAAGCTCTTGGCTGGCTCAAAGCACTGAAAGGTGTGAAAGGCAGAGAGGAGGCCACACCAAACAATGCTCCTGTTTTCACACCCTCCTGTAATAAATGGAAATGATTCATGCTAACTAAAGTGTAACTATTTGGAAAGTTATTATTAGGAGCAATCAGGGGAATTGGTGTTACAAGGCAGATGTACCCCTCTGCAGATGTTACATGTTAAAATTAAGGTACAGGATGTAGTTTTGAGATAAGGAATGTCCTAAGACAAAATCGACCTTGAGATGGATAAAGTTGGAATGACTTTAGGTATAGGGCCTGAAAATTATAAAATATAAGACTAATTAGTGGAGCACAATGCTTACTTACGTAACACAACGCTTGGGACACACACACAGCCTGTAAGGTTACCCAGAGGACAACGAGGATGAGTGCAAGCCTTCGTCCAAAAGACCACCAAAAGAAGACTGAAGACCCCCTAGCAACAAGAGAAGCATGCACCATGAAGAATAGTGATGTAAAATTTAAAAATTGGAAGTAGGGGGAAACTTATGGGAAACATGAATGAATATTTATAAGCATACAGTATATAAGTTTAGTTTGAATTGCTTTGTTTTGTACGTGAGGTCGGGTGAGAAGCCCTCTCTGTACTCCAGTCAGTTTTGCTTATGCTTTAATCATATTTACTGGCAAGCTATATTCATATATATATATTCATACAAATATATACATATGTGTGTATATATATATATATGAATATATTCACTAAATTGTACTCTTTTACTACATTGTATTCCTTCTATATCAAATTGCTATTTAATCCACTAAATTATATTCTTTTATTAAATTGTTTTCTTGTATTCAATTCACTAAATGGTATCAATTTTTTCTTGTTATTAAACTGCTGTTAACCCAATAGCCCTAGCTGTCCAAATTTCAATTTCATTTATGACACTGCCCTTGGGTGAGTTACAGCCACAGCGAGAGGGAGGAGGAGATGATCCCACCCATGGCTGCTGCTGGCTCCAGACATTTGCTGAGATAAAGCTGAGCCAGAGCTTCAGCATCTCCCCCAAAATCACAGAATCACAGAATGCCTTGGCTTGGAAGGGACCTTAAAGTTCATCTCGTTCCACCCCCTGCCATGGCAGGGACACCTTCCACTATCCCAGGCTGCTCCAAGCCCCATCCAGCCTGGCCTTGGACACTTCCAGGGATCCAGGGGCAGCCACAGCTTCTGTGGGCAAGCTCTGATCTCTGCCCAGGTGAGCAGGGACAGGAGCCGAGGGAACGGCTGGAGCTGGGCCAGGGCAGGGCTGGGCTGGAGATGAGCAAAAGCTTCTTCCCCCGCAGGGGGCTGGGGCAGTGCCCAGGCTCCCCAGGGAATGGGCACGGCCCCGAGGCTGCCGCAGCTCCAGGAGCCTTTGGCCAGCGCTGCCAGGGATGCACAGGCTGCGATTGTTGGGGTGTCTGTGCAGGGCCGGGGGCTGCACTCCATGATCCCAATGGGTCCCAGATGCCAGCTCAGCCCCTTGTGCAACTCTCAGCCTTTGGCTCAGCCTTTGTGTCCCCTGGAGGCGCTGGCAGAGCTGATGGGGTGGGGCAGGAGCGGGGCAGCCCCAGCGTTCCCCTGGCAGTGCCAGCACAGCCGGGCCAGCAGCCCCAGCGTTCCCCTGGCAGTGACAGCACAGCCGGGCCAGCAGCCCCAGCGTTCCCCTGGCAGTGACAGCACAGCCGGGCCAGCAGCCCCAGCGTTCCCCTGGCAGTGACAGCACAGCCGGGCCAGCAGCCCCAGCGTTCCCCTGGCAGTGACAGCACAGCCGGGCCAGCAGCCCCAGCGTTCCCCTGGCAGTGACAGCACAGCCGGGCCAGCAGCCCCAGCGTTCCCCTGGCAGTGACAGCACAGCCGGGCCAGCAGCCCCAGCGTTCCCTCCCTGGAGACGCTCCAAGGGAAGCGGCCAGAGCCGCGTCCAGTCAGCGGAACTGAGCGGCCACTGAGCACCCCCGGCCTGGGCTGCTGTGGATTCCTCTGCACACAGCTCGGGGAAGGTGCCCTTGGCCACCCCCACAGTGCCACAGACAAGTGTCACACACAGTTACACAGCTCTGCCCACAGCTCACTGGGGGAGTTAATTTATTAAAAACAAACAAGCACAGCGCCGGGAAGGTCTTTGTGCACCGAGGCTTTGCTGCAGCCAAGGAAAGCTCCTGGCTCAGGGTCACCTTTCCTGCTCGGCCAGAGCCCCGAGTGCCCCAGCAGCAGCAGCAGCAGCAGCAGAGAATGGCAGCATTGCCACGGGCTGGCTCAGGAAGGGGAGATTTCCCCCTGGAGAGAGGCTCCTCTGCCAGGTTTTGCATTCAGGCAGCTGCAGATCCCTCAGCTCTGGGTGCACAGCAGCTGGAAATGCAAGTGCAGGAGCTGTGTTCATGGCCAGCCCCAGCGGGTGACAGCAAGGCCGGGGCCCTGGCAGTGGGACATTTGCAGGGAGCGGCTGCAGCAAGCGCTGGGGGCTGGAAGTGTGTGCAGAAAACAGCCCGGGGGTCTCCGGCCCGAGGCCAAAGGAACAAAGTTTCAGTTCTGGCCTCCGCAGGGAGCACCAAAATGGTTCCTTTGCAGGGCGAGGTTCCATTGGCGGGTGTTGCAGGGCCCCCAGAGGAGAGCCCAGGGTGTCCAAAGTGCCTGGGCTGGAGCAGCTTTCTGTCCCGCTCCGGGGGCATTCCCGCGGCCTTGGGATCCCTGGGAAGGCGCAGGAGAGGCTGGAAGCCGTCGGTTTGTGGGTTTGGGGTTTGGATTGTTTTCTGTGGGGGGCTGATGGCCGGTTGTGATTTTGGTGTTTTGCGGGGCTGGGGGAATGTTTTTTGTGAGCTGTGCCCAGCGGTTTGCAGCCCCGCGGGTGCGGGGAGCGCTGGCGCAGGCCCGGCCCGGGCGGGGCGGCCCCGGGCGGGCTGTGGGAGCCGGGAGCGGCCGGGCGGGCCCGGAGCCGCCGCCTCGGGCCGGGAGCCCCCCGGGCAGAGCTCTGTGCTCGGGGCCGAGGCCCGGGCAGCGCTGGGCGGCCCGTGGGCCCCCGGCACAGGCGGGTCCGTGTGGCCGGGCCGGCGCCGTGTCCGCAGCGGGCTCCGAGGGGAGCGGCCCGGGCCGGCCGTGGCCGTGCGGGGCCTGGCGGGGCTCGGGGGGCCGGGCCGGGCCGGGCCGGGCAGAGGCTGAGGGAGAGCGGGACAAGCGCTGGCACAGAGGCCCCGGGCTCGCCGTGCCCCCCTGGCCCCTCAGCCGGGCTCGGGGGCCGCCTGGCTCAGAGGCAGCCCCGGCTGCGGGGGTCCCCGGGGGTCTCTGGGGAAGGGGCGGCAATGGGGGCTGCCGGAGCTCTGTGCCCGGGGCTGGGCGCGGCTGCCGAGGGAGCGGAGCATGCAGGCTCCCCCCGTGCTGGGGCTTGCTCTGCCCGCCTCAGGGGCTGCATTGTCAGCCCAGAGCCACGTGGGGATCGCCCGGACCAGCGGGGCTGGCAGGGAAAGCAGCAATGGGGGCAGCAGAAACGGGCAGTGCCAGAGCTGGGGGTGCTCCCGAAGCCTGCAGATGTTGGGAGCATGGACAAGGGGGCCCAGGGATACCCCAGGAGCCTGAACCAGGGAGCCCAAACAGTGCTGACCACGCAGGACTCCTGGGATGCCAAAGTGGTGAGGCCAGAGAAGGGGAACCTCCTGGCTTGCCAGGAGCCCCAGCAGACAGAGACGGGGAACAGCAATACGAACTTGACCCACAGCAATCCAGACAGGGGGGGCTTCCAGGACCCCACAGTGGAGGGACCAGAGAGGGTAAACGCATGGATGGGTGTTTTTGGTGAATCTTGACCATTTGTGTATTTTAGGGGACTGAATATTAGTGTTTTGGTGGTTTATATGGGCACCAGGTGCCCGGTGACTTCTAGGGATGGACTTGGAGAGTAGGAAACCCCTAACCCAAAGTGCTCATCCATTGCATTTTCTGAAACCAGGATTTCTGATTCCTAAACTTTGGCTGGATGGAGAAGGAGGCTGTGAGGAAGAGGAAGATGCTCCAGGACACCCAGGCAGGTGAGGAGGAAGTCAGTGCCCCTTTCCCCCTCTCTCCTGCTCCATCTCCCAGCCCAGCCTGGCCCCCGGCTGCAGGACAACCCCGCTGCCAACGCCGTCCTGCCGGGGACGCACTGGGGGGATCTCCTTCCCCTTCCCTCTGGCACGGAGGCAAATCCCATCCTCTCCTTGTCCTTGCTCCCCCAGACAAGGAGCTGAGGATGGAGAGCAGGGAGGACAAAAGTCTGCCGGAGAACCTCGTGGAAGAGGCAATTTTGAGCAGCTCCACAATGCAGGAATCCAACAGGGAGGAAAATCCCCAGAGATCTCACAGGAGGAGGGGCTCCAAACCCATCCCAGGGTGCTCTGAGGAGGAAAGACCCACCCAGTGCTGGGAAGGCGGCCGGAGATCCAGCCGGGGCTCTGAGCTGGTGATCCATGACCAGCTTCAGGATGGGGAGAAGCCCTACAAGTGCTTGGAGTGTGGGAAGAGCTTCAGCCAGAGCAACAGCCTGATCAGCCACCAGATGATCCACACTGGGGAATGGCCCTATCAGTGTGGGGAGTGTGGGAAGGGCTTCAGTTTCAACTCCCACCTCATCATCCACCAGCGCATCCACACTGGGGAGAGGCCCTATGAGTGTCCCGAGTGTGGGAAGAGGTTTCACAGCAGCTCCAGTCTTGTCCTGCACCAGCGGATTCACACGGATGAGAGGCCCTTCCGCTGCCCTGACTGTGGGGAGGGCTTCAAGCGAAACTCCCACCTCATCAGACACCGGCGCATCCACACTGGGGAGAGGCCCTACGAGTGTGGGGAATGTGGGAAGAGCTTCAGCCACAGATCCAACCTCAATACCCACAAACACATCCACACTGGGGAGAGGCCTTACAAGTGTACCCAGTGTGGGAAGAGCTTCTCAGACAGGTCTAACTTTGGCAGACACCAACGGAGGCACCGGTAAGGGAAGCCCTGCAAGTGCCTCAAAATACAGGAAGAGCTTTGTGCACTGCTCCAGCTTCATCCGCCCATGGAGGATCCACGTTGGAAAGAGACCTGGTGATCCATGTTCCCTGGGATCCATGCTGGGAAGACACCTGTACCTTTTCCTGCCCATGGCAATGTCATGATGTGGGATCAAAGAATGTGAGACTGTGATCATGGTCCATTATATTCAATCCCATCTCAGGTCATTGCCAGGGGCAGGAAAAGGACTCCCTCTCTCTCACCAGAGAAGGGTGTCCTTTCTTGGCAGGAGGAAATACGTGTCCAGGAAGAGTCAGTTGGTGGTATTTTAGTTTTCCCTGTGAACGGTTTGTCTTATCCTTTCTGTTACCAAAATTGTTTCTGTGTCTGTTTGTTCCTTATCCTGTTGCTGTTCTCAATAAATTGTTCTTATCCCAGCCTGGGATCTTTGCCTTTTGTGCTTTCCATGGGAGGTGGGAGGGAAGCGAGCAGCAGCGCGGTTTCAGCAGGAGCAGGAAATTGGGGAATGCCATTCCTGAAGCCCAGCCCGTGGAAACCGAGCATCCCAGCTGGTGCCAGGCCTGGTTGCCATGGCAGCAGCCTTGGGAGCGGGTCCCTGGCTGGGGGCTGCGGGAACCTCTTCCCTCTGGTGCCCAGGGCCAGGAGTGGAGGGAGCGGCTGGAGCTGAGGCGGGCAGGTTTAGGCTGGATGTGAGGAAAAGGTTTTTCCCACGAGGCTGCTGGGGCACTGAACAGGCTCCCCAGGGAAGGCTCCCAGCTCCAGGGCTGGCTGAGCTCCAGCAGCGTTTGGCCAGCGCTGCCAGGCCCAGGCTGGGATTGTTGGGGTGTCCTGTGCAGGGCCAGCAGTTGGACTGGAGGATCCCCATGGCTCCCTCCCAACTCAGCCAATTCTGTGGCTCTGGGATCCCATGAGCCTGGGGATGGGACTGCAAATGGTTGCCATGGCAACGGGCTCTGGCTCCAGGTCTGAGCTGGTGTCCATGGCAACCACCCCTGGCATGGGGTCTCCATGGAGCTGCCAAGGGACTGACCATAGCAACAGGGGCTGTGATGGTTGCCATGGAAACAGACAATGGCAACAGGTCCTGGTGATAGTTGCCATGGAATCAGACCATCGCTACATGGGGCTGGTGATGGTTGCCTACCAAGGATCACATTTGGTACAGGCCCTCAGAAGGGCTCCATGGGGACATTCCAAGAGTCTCCAGGCTGTTCAAGAGCTGGAATGTCACAGGCAGAGACAGGGGCTCCACAGAGACCTCCCAGGGGTTTCTGGGGATGCTGAAGAGCTGTGTGCTCAGATGCAGTCCCAGCAATTCCATGGTGACATCCCAGGGCACCCTGGGCTGCAAAGGCACCGCTCTGTCACAGGCACTCCCGGGGGCTCCACGGTGACATCCCAGGAGTCCCCAGGCTGCCAAAGAGCCGGGATGTCACAGACACTCCCAGGGCTTCCTGTCATGGGCAGAGTGGGAGCTTCAGGCAAAAGCTTTATTTCTTTATTGGAGAAACACCTGCTGGGTCATGAGGTGGAGAAATGACACCCAACAGCCACCAGGGATCCTCAAACCCCTCCAGGTCACCTAGACTTTTTAATTCTTTCTAAGAGAGGAGACTGGGAGCAGCTGGATTCAATCCCAGCCTGAGTTTGTCAAAGGTTTATGTGTAAATATTGGACAGGTGGAACTGAACCATAATGCAATTTGTCCCACATGATTAACAATGGAATATCGGATATATTTATACAAATACAACAGTGACTGATTCTGAATATGATTAGACAGATTTATTTACACCACAGAGTAAATAAAGAAAAATAGTTATTTACTCCACAGTATAGGAGCTATAACAATTATTAGAATTTAGTGCCCTAGGAAGCAATTTTGAAGTAAACAGGGCCTTGCTGGAGTTGTTTGAGCCCATTCCAGGCACAGCCTCCTGCTCCAGCAGGAACTGCCTTTCCTGTGCCATGGCCAGGGCAGATCCCGCTGCAGGAAAAGCCCCAGGCCAGCCCCAAGCCAGGGAAGGGCTCGGGCACAAGTGCAGAGTGCCGTGCTGGGAGCTGTGCCAGGGACAGCCTGAGGCACCAAAGGCACCTTGGCAGCAGCAGCTGCTCCCAGGCCATGGCCAGAAGGCTCCCTTGGCACCCCGGCCTGGTGGCCAGCACTGCAGAGCTGCTGCTTCAGGGCTCGTTTCTGGCTGGGCTCTGAAAAGCCACTGCTGCTCCAGGAGCCTGACTGGGAAGCAATTGGCCCCAGCACCTTGGGGACAAGATAATAATGAAACAACTCTTCATGGCAGCAGAGACAAGGCAGGGGCAGAGGAAAGGGGAGAGCCAGGCCCAGGGGACATGGCTGCAATGGTGATGGCTGTGAGGTCAGTGCCACTGCAGCAGCCTGGCTGGCCCTCAGCAGACATTCTGGCCAGGAGGGTTGTGAGGGCACCCAGCACATGAGAGAACCCACACAACAGCAATTCCATCCTTGGGAGGGGCTTTCACTGTGTCAGGTTGCACAGAGCTCCTGCTCTTGGAGCATTTCTGGGATCGGGCATCCATTTCTCTGCAAAAGCAGTTGCAGTTTTGTGCCACTCTGATTGTAAAACATTTCCACCTTCTAACAAATCTAAATCCATTCTTGTTTAGCTTAATGATATTGATCCCTGTCAATGCAAGACTTGGTAGAAAATAACTTTCACCAGTGTTTCCATTTTTACAGACCACTGAGAGGACCTAAAAATCCAGGATGGGGTCTTGAGGCCTCATCCCATAAGCAGCAGGCAGAGGCTGAGGGCCCTGCGCTGTGCAGCTGCAAGGCCCTGCCAGAGGCAACTTGTGCAGCCCTTTGGCCATGGCTGCTGGCCCTGGGCCTGAGGCCAGCAGGGGACAAGTGACCCTGGCAGCCCTGGGGCCTCATTGCCTCCTTGTCCCTGCCCAGCAGCCTGGCAGGGGCCGCCCCATGGTGCTGCCCTTGGCATTGCACATCCCCACATGCCAGTGGCCCGGGAAGAGCCCTGAGCAATGAGGGAGGGACAGCATCTGCCTTGCCAGGGGCTGGGGCTCAGCCCTTGGCCCTTGCCATTCCTGAAACACATCCAGCTTTGCTCAGCACCACAGACACCTTTCCCTTGCTTGTCCCCAGCTGCCATCAGGGCCTCCAGTCTTCTGCTCTGCCTGGAACCTGGGGACGCTTTCTCACTCGTGTCTCTCATTTCAACTACAAGAAACTTCAGTGTTTCCATCTGACTTGGAGCTCTTGAGGAGTTTCTGGAGCACACTCTGAGGGACTGAGTGTGATGCCAAGAGCCCCAAAGGCCCGAGAGGGTGATGAAAGTGCTGGTGCTGTGTCTGTGCTGCTGAGCTGGGCCGGGCTCCTGGCCCAGAGGCAGCTCCTGGCAAGGGCAGCGCTGCAGAGAGACAGCTCTGGCCAGGAGCAGCTCCTGAGCACAGCCCAGCAGGGCTGGGGCCCTGCCAGGGCATCTCAGGGACACAGAGAGCAGGCCCAGACAGAGCTGCCAGGGGCTCAGCACTGGCAGGGGCTGTGGGATGTGCCAGAGGGGGCTGTGTCCCAGCAGCACCTCTGTGGCTGTGTCCTGGAGCCCCAGAGCAGCTGTGATGTCAGAAAGGGGCTGTGTGACAGCTCCAAGTGGGTTGTGTGAGGTCACAGATGGGGCTGTGACATCCCAGAGTTGGTTGTGTGGGGTCACTGAACAGCTACAGCATCATAGAGGGGACTGTGTGACATCAGAAAGAGGTGTGTGATGTCACAGTGTGGCTGTATGACATCACAGAGTGGGCTGGGTGATGTTACTTAGTGGGTTGTGACATCAGAGACATGACTATGACATCAGAGGTCGAATGTACATCATTACAGAAAGGATTCTGACATCACAGAGCAGGTTGTGACATGACAGAGCCACCACAGGGTGGATTGTGATATCACTGGTTGGTTGTGAGACATCACAGAACAGGCTGTCAAGTCACATGGTGGTGATATGAAATCCTAGAGTGGGCAGTGACATCATAGAAAAGCCATGTGACATCTCAGGACAGGTTGTATGACATCACAGTGTTGACTGTGACATCACAGAATGAACTGTGACATCAAATGTGGCTGTGTGATATCACAGGAGGCTGTGTGACATCACAAGGTGGGTTTGTGGCATATAGGAAGAGATGTGATATCACAGAATGGTGGTGTGACTTCCCAGAGCAGGTTGTGTGACACCACTGAGTGGGCTGTGATATCCCAGGTGGCTGTGTGACATCTCGAGGTCACTGGGGAGGTCACTCTGCCCCAACCTCCCTCACAGTTCCCCCCAGAGAAGTCCATTGCTGCCCTTGCAGCAGCCTGTCTGCACAGAAACACTTCCAGGGCTCTCTGCATTTCCCTTCCCTCACTCTTGCCTCACTCACACACCTCCCAACAACCCACTTGGTGCTTTCAGCTGCAAGGAGTTCAAAGCTTGTCTGTCCTTCAGCAGCTGCTCTAATTCTGCCTTCAGCCAGCTCTGGGGTTGTGTTTATTGTAGAACTCCCTGTGTGTCTGAAACATTCCCTGTGTGGCTCTGCCTTGGGGAAGGTGCCTTGGTGGCACCTTGGGCTTGGCACACACTTGAGGAGGGTGTCTGTTTGCCATGGGGAAACTCAGCAGTTTTAGATTGCTAAAATCAAAGAAGGAAAACCCCTCTTTGCCTGAGTGCAGCCAGTTCTGTGAGCAAAGCAGGTCCCAGGGGAGTGAGGAGAGACAGGATGGGGCTGGGGAATGTGGAGCAAGGTTGTCCCCACTGGGTCAGACCTCAAGGCACAGCTTCTCTGACCTGGCCAGACCTCCTTAGGAGAGACCCTGGATCAATATCCATCACTGAATGCTGCAATCACCTCTGCTCTAAAGAGAACAGGAATAAAAGACACCCTTTAAAATAGGAATACATATTTCTTACAAGCTCTTTGAACTATTTCTCCGTAACTATTTAGGAAACTTTCCTAAGAACTGCACCAGACCAGAGGGAAATCAAGGCACAGCCATGGTTTGTTAGGATTTGCTTGATCCTAATGAGCCCCATGGTGCATTTGGAGCTGAGCCCTTGAACCTCAGGGCCTGAGAGGAGATTGCACAAACCTTTCCAGGAGTCAAAGTCAGAGGAAAAACCCAAAGTTTCTTGAGGCATTAATGGATCCCACTGAGGTCCATCCCCAGCACAGGCTCCTCATGGACTCCTTGGAGGAGAGAACTGGAGGCCAGGATTGCACAAAAACCTCCCAGAGACTCAGTGTGGGAAGGAAAATCCAAAGTAGCTGAAAAAGCCCTGAGTATCTCAAAGTATTGATGAGCCCCACTGAGTGTCAATGCAAAGCTCCCAAGGGACTCATTAAAGCAGATAATTGGGGCCAGGATTGCACAAACTTCTCAGAGACTCAGGGTGGGAAGGAAAAAGGAAAGTGCCTTAAGAACCTGAAGTACCTTGAAGCATTAATGAGCCCCACTGAGTGTTGTTACTGACAAAGGCTCTCAAGGGACTAATTAGAGCAGATAATTGGAGGCCAGGATTGCACAAAGCTCTCAAAGACTCCAAGGCAAAAGCCAAAGTCCTTTGAAAAAGCTGCAGTCCCTGGAGCATGAAGGAGCCCCCAGGGCCATTCCTGAGCAAGGCTCCCCAGGGACTCCTTCCAGCAGATCCCTGAGGCCACTGGCATGTGGGCTAGGGGGGATGCTGAGGGCAGGCCAAGGGGGTGACAGTGGCCAGCCTTGCTGGGGCTGTGCCAGGAGGCCCCAGGGCCTCAGGACAAGGTGTCTCCTCACAGCCCTTGCTGGCACAGCATTGGCTGCTGTGGCCCAGGGCACCAAGCCTTGGCTTCTCTTTGTCCCCAGCTGTCATCAGTGCCTCCAGTGCTCTGCTCTGCCTGGGGCCTGGGGACACTTTCTCAGTCATGTCCCTCAGTGGGACCCATTAAAAGTGAAAGAAACTTTGGAGTTGGATTCTAACTTGGAGTTCTTGAGAGCTTTCTTCCCCTCCCTGTCAGGGACTGATGTTCAGGGCCTCAGCACAAAGCCCCAAGAGGCTCATTAAAGTCCTGCTGCTGTGTGTGCTGCTGAGCTGGGCCAGGCTCCTGGCACAGAGGCAGCTCCTGGAAACCAAGAAGAGCTTCAAAAGCACATTTCTCTTGCTGAGCAGCTCTTCTGCCAGCCCAGCAGGGCTGGGGCACTGCCTGCAGCCACCCTGGGCACAGCCCAGAGGCACAGAGAGCTTCAATCAGTCAGGGCTGGGAAGGGGCTGAGAAGTGCCTGGGGCAGAATCCCTGCCAGCCCTTGGCACAGGAAGCCTCTGGCTGCAGGACAATGCAGCTGCAGCTCCTGGAGGCATCTCCTCAAGCTGGAACATGCCAGTGCCTACAGACTCTGTGAGTACATTCTCTGCCTGTCCCTTGTGCAGAGCAGCCAGGGGTGCCCAGGGCTGTCCTGCAGAGCAGGGTCCTGCAGCCCAGGGCGCTGTGCTGGGGCAGGGACTCTGCTGCCTGCCAGGGACAGCTCTCAGCCGGCCCGGGGAGCTGCTCCCAGCGCTGGGGAGAAGCTGTGGGGGGAAGGAGCCACCCTGAGCAGGGCAGGGGCTGCTGCTGAGAGGGGCTGTGTGGGGCAGGGCTGCTCCCAGCTCCAGTCCAGCCTGGGCACAGCTCCAGAGGACACTTCCCAAAAGAAGGTGAGACTGGAATTGCTGTAAAGATCAGGAGCTTTCCTGAGACTATTTTCAATTTCTTTCTTCAAGCAGGGTGGAAAAGTTGAGATGATGAGAAAAAGATTTTTGCTTTTTATATATGTTTAATGTATTTTTAGATCTGTAAACTATTATTATATAGTTGTAAAATTATAATCCTTAATTAACGCTATTAAACTTCTATTATATACTTATATAACTATTATCCTGAATTAACTCGAGTATGTTTCTTAACCTTTCTCTTAGATTTTAGAACAATAATATGATTTTCTAAATATATTTCTAAAATACTAAATGGTCTTATCATCAGAAAGAGGAGCTACAAGAAGAATATTTGGTTTTGTAACCAGAATGTGAGCAGTCATAACAAAAATTGGGGCAAAGAAACCCTTGGACCTACTCCAGTGGGTTGACCCTGGGGTGTGTAACTGGGGCAGCTGAATCTCCTATTGAATGTTTCTGTTAAATATCCTAATTAATCAATCTTAAGAAATTGTTGAAATAAGGGGCCGGGTGTGCCCCATCCCCACTGGGACACCCAGAAGCTTCCAAAAAAGGTCTGGTTTTTACTTTACTCTTCTAACACTGTTGCAAAGGTTTGGGGTTTTTTTCTCTTTTGATTATGGACAACAGGGGGATGAGAGAAGCAGAAGAGGAATTGTAATCCCAGAATCACAGAACATTCTGAGTTGAAGGGGACACACCAGGATCAGCAAAGTAATGTTGGAACATTTACAGAGATGCCAGAATTGTAAGTTTGGGTGCTCAGTCTCTCTGCTGGGAGGCTCCTAAACAGCCTAAATGCACTGCTCTGATATTGTCCTTGGTATCTGGGGCTCTCAGGGAGGCTCTGGCATCTGCAGCAGCTGAGTCAGGCCCTGCCCTTGGGATTGCTGCCAGGCAGGTGTGTCCATGGGAATGGGGTGTCCCAGCTTCCCTGTGACCTGTGGGGCTGTGGGCAAAGCAGTCCATGGCAAAGGGGAATGAGCTGAGCCCCTCCCTGAGATCCCATCATGGGCACACCTGGGGATCTCCTTGCTGTGTCCTTCCAAGCTCTGAGCTGCCCTCCTGGCTGCAAATCTGTGCCAGAGCCTCTCAGAGTTCCCTGAATGTCCCACGGGGAAGGGCAGAGATGCCACAGCTGAGGAAATGCTGTTGGCTCTGCCAAGGGAGCCGTGAGTGTCCTTGGCAGAGGGGGGTGCTGAGCCCTTGCCCAGAGACCTTTAGAGAGGGTGAGACATTCAGGGATCCCTCTGCTCTGGGCAGGGTCTGGTTTATGCCAGGGTGACACAGGAGTGTGACTGTGCTCTGATTCCAGCCAAAGGTGCAAACCCAGGGCAGTTGGGAACAAGCCCATCCAGCCCCTCACCTTCCCTAAGCCACAGGGAATCCTTTGCCTCTCATGTGTCTCAGTGGGAAATTCTGAGTGCAGCAGAAATGCTGGGGATTTCTGACCTCAGAGAACCAGGAATGATTTGCGAGTAGGAAAACAATTTGTAAAACCAACTCCTGCTATACTTTAGAAGTGTGTGCAGATGGCAAGAGGCCCTTCTGCATTACGAGTGATGCCCTTGACACATCCTGCATTTCCAGCCTTGTCCCTCTCCTGCATGGCCACAAACCCAGGGCAGCAGGGCAGGGATGGCTCCTGGAGAGCCCCCAGGCACAGGCCTGGCTGCTCCTGGAACACTCAGACAGCACAGCTGGAGCTCAGGCAGGGACCTGGGTGAAGACTTTCCCAGAGCAGAAACAAGAGTGGGTGAATCCCAGCTGGACAGTGTACAGGGAATGGCCCAGGTTTGACTCAAAGCAGCCTCTCCTGACTTGCCACTGTCCTTTGTCCATGAACAGGTCCCCATGTTCAACCACAGCAAAAGTCCAACAGCAGCTCCATCAGCCACTTCCTCCTGCTGGCATTGGCAGACACGCGGCAGCTGCAGCTCCTGCACTTCTGCCTCTTCCTGGGCATCTCCCTGGCTGCCCTCCTGGGCAACGGCCTCATCATCAGCGCCGTAGCCTGCAGCCACCACCTGCACAGCCCCATGTTCTTCTTCCTGCTCAACCTGGCCCTCACTGACCTGGGCTGCATCTGCACCACTGTGCCCAAAGCCATGCACAATTCCCTCTGGGACACCAGACACATCTCCTACACAGGATGTGTTGCACAAGTCTTTTTCTTTCTGTTCTTCTTCTCAGCAGAGCTTTCCCTGCTGACCATCATGTGCTACGACCGCTACGTGTCCATCTGCAAACCCCTGCACTACGGGACCCTCCTGGGCAGCAGAGCTTGTGCCCACATGGCAGCAGCTGCCTGGGCCAGTGCCTTTCTCACTGCTCTCATGCACACAGCCAATACATTTTCCCTGCCCCTGTGCCAGGGCAATGCCCTGGGCCAGTTCTTCTGTGAGGTGCCCCAGATCCTCAAGCTCTCCTGCTCCAAATCCTACCTCAGGGAACATGGGCTTCTTGCTGTTGGTGTGTGTTTAACTTTAGGTTGTTTTGTGTTCATTGTTTTCTCCTATGTGCAGATCTTCAGGGTTGTGCTGAGGATCCCCTCTGAGCAGGGACAGCACAAAGCCTTTTCCACCTGCCTCCCTCACCTGGCTGTGGTCTCCCTTTTTATCAGCACTCTCCTGTTTGCTCACCTGAAGCCCCCCTCCATCTCCTCCCCATCTCTGGATCTGGCAGTGTCAGTTCTGTACTCGGTGGTGTCTCCAGTCCTGAACCCCCTCATCTACAGCCTGAGGAACCAGGAGCTCAAGGCTGCAGTGTGGAGAATGATGACTGGATGATTTCAAAAACATTAAACTGCTGGCCAATTTCTGCATATCACTTGTAATAAAAATAATCTTTGGTACTTCTTGTTGGTTTCATTTTGGTAGGTTTCATTTTGGAGGTTCTTTGTTTTACTTTTTAAATCTTGTCCACAAAGAAATGTCATTGTTTGTGACATTTCTCATTTTGTTTCCCTCTCCAACTTCCCTGAGGCCACAGACTGTGTCCATGAAAATCTGCGCTCTTGGTGGTTTTAAAGGTACTAAAGGATCTCCCAGCAAAGTTTTCTGCAGAGATCCCCTTTTGTTCCCTTCTCTGGAGCTGCAGCAGCAGTGTCTGTGTGCAGAGCTGGGGCAGATCAGTGCTGGCACAGCAGCTGTGCCCAGGAGCAGCAGCACTTGGTGTTGCCAGTGCTGCTCCCGTGCCACTGCCCCGCTGCCCTCCTGGCCCTGGTGTTGCTGCAGGGCCTGAGTGCTCTCGGGGCCGGGCACAGCCCTGGGGGTGGCAGTGCCGGGGCTGCAGCAGGGACAGGCCATGGGCACTGCTGGGGCAGCGCTGACGCCTCAGGGCAGGGCCTGGGGGCTCCAGGCTCCTTGCCCAGGCTCTCTCAAGAACACGGCCAGGCCAAAGCTCAGCACAGAAAACCCCCGTGAGCAGCCCCAGGCTGGCCGTGGGCAGGCTGGGGGCAAACAGCATGGCTGGGGCTCTGCAAGGTCCCTGGGGGAGACGGGAAGGAGCAGCAGAGCAGGGGCTGATCCATCCCCACTGCGCTGGACACCCCAGGGCAGCGTCCCAGAGCGTCCTCATGGAGCTGCCAACAACATCCCCCCTGTGCAGCCCTGGCCTCTCCCCCAGCTCAGAGAGGTGCCGCATCCTTGCAGGCACATGTCATGAATAAAATCTCTCAAGAAATCCACCCCAGATCAAATACTGTGTTTAGTTAGGTACAGTTAATGTTCTTATCCCATTTGTGAACCTTGTACCCCTTGTTTGCTCTGATGGTTATTAGTAATGTTAATTACTTACCAGTTTCTGAAGTGTTTTAAAGGTTCTTATGAGACATTCCTGTACCCTTTCCCCTTACTTCCCTGCTACCTTGTAACAGAGCTGCTCCCATGGGGGCTAAATCCAACTAACAAAAGCAACCCATTAGAAAGGTGTGCCACAGAATGAGGCAACTCCCATGGTCCCTGTGCCACACTAGAACAAAGAAACTCCCAGGAAGCTGTGTAACCCAGTAATATGCAAACTAAGGCATGCAGGACACCAAAACAATGAGCTAACAGAGGAATAAAAGGACAAGGAAACATATTTGAGCAAGCTATGATGCAAGATCATCTCCCTGCATCAACTAAGCCTGCTTAGAAACCACCTTCCTGCATCACCATGAGCTAAGAGGACTGGAAAGGACTGACAGCTCTAGACAGCAAAGCAGAACAACAGGTCCCTGGCTACTCTCATGAGGACGGAAGCCCCAGCTCTGCAGTGTGTGCTGCAAAGCTGAATTGTGTCTCCTCCTTGGAGCTGACAGTGTGGGAATGGCAGTGATGCAAACAACCCCTCGGGCCCCCCCCTACCCCCCAAGAGCTGAATCCTAATAAAGGCATCAAACAGGAGTCTTGTCTCCTGGCCAATTTCTTTCAATTACCATGTGCCACACGGCCGTGGCCGAGGGGGCCTGGACCCACCCGGAGCTCCTCCCGGAGCCCAGCGGACTCCAGCTCAGCGGGGGCCGGCAGCGGGGCACGGCTTAGGCTCGGCAAGGTGTGAGCAGCCGTGGTCAGGCCCAGCCTCAGCCGGGGTCCCGCAGCCTCCCGTCCCCACCCGGTCACTGCTGGGGCCAGCCCGGCCCCGCCAGGCCGAGCCTGTGCGATTCAGCCCTTCTGGGACACAGGGCCAGAAAGACTTCAGCCCTGAAGCAGCAGGCTTTGAGTTCAAGCCTTGGGAAGCACTTGCCAAAGGCTTGATGGCAATTCATACGTTCATCAAGTCAACCCCACTGAAAGTTATGTTTCTAGAATCTTCCCGTGTCCCTCCCCCGATTGGTTGCAATTTGTTGCAGTATTTTGCATCTTTCTAACCCCAGTCTGTGTCTGGACCCATGCCCTCAGACTGCGCCCTCACACCTCCCCTAGATATTGTTGTGTCTGCCCCTAGGCCTGGTCTTTGCACTTTGCTCCTGTGCTGTGCAGGCTTTATAGGCCTCATCCCTACTTGATTTTCCTATTCCAGTTGGTTTTGGGGACTCCAGCGAACCCGCTCCTTTAATTTCCTCCTCGGTTTCCCGGGTGTCAGGGGACCCTGAAGCTTTAAGGATTGTTGTGGCCACTGTCAGCACGACTGCAAGGGCCGCAGTGCAGCGGGACCCGGCCCGACCGGCAGCCGGGTACCTCCTCAAAGGTGGAAGCAAGAGAGAGATTTCCCTGGCTTGCCTGTCTGCAAAATGTCAATCTCACAGAGGTGGATCCAGCTTTTTAAATGCTTTAATAGGTAGTCAGTTCCCACAGCTAGCCAGCTCTTGGATTTTGCTTGGCACAGGGGCAGCTCTCGCTTAGCAGCTCCTCTCAGTAAAATCATTTCCATGGGGGGCTTCTTCCCTGCTCACCAAATAGCAATTCATGCAAAAGCAGCACAAACTCTTCTTCCTGTCCTCCTATCTTTGCCAGAGAGTGCCTTTCAAAGGGATAATAATTGGGAGTGAGGGGGTTTACATTTTCCATTGCAAAGGAGCCTCCTGCCTCCCTTAGCAGGCCCCTGTCTTTCAAAGGAAGACACACACGGTCTCCTTTTGCACCTTCACTTGGCCCCAGCCACTCCTGATCATTTGAAGGAGCGGCTCAGAAGAAGGGGCTGCAATCCCCCAAGGCCTGGGCTGCTCCAGGCCGCTCCTGGTGCCTTGGGCTGTTGAAGGGGTGCTGGGGTGGCCTTTGTGACACAGGCACGGGGTGCTGTGATGGCCTTTGTGACACAGGCACGGGGTGCCGGGGTGCCCTTTGTGACACAGGCACAGGGTGCCAGGGTGCCCTTTGTGACACAGGCACGGTGCGTCAGGGCCCGTGGTGACGCGGGACCTTGCGGTGCCCAAAGTCCATTGTGACATGGCAGAGCCCCGCCCCGGCTGGGGGGTATATAAAGGGCTTGTGGGGCCTGGGTCAGTCCCAGGACAGTGGCTGTGTCCAGGTACCTGTGTGCGCCAGAGGACTGCAGGCACGGAGGAGGAGAAGGAGAAGCCCAAGTCCCAGCCCCCCAGGCCCTGGCCCGGCTCACAGAGAGCCCAGGCCTTGAGGGAGCAGCAGGAGGAGGCTGAGAGGGCAAGCAGAGGGAGGAGAGGAGCCGTGGAGTCCTGCGCTGAGGAAGAGCCAGAGCTCTGCCGAGGAGAAATGAACAAGTTCCAGCAAGGGACTCCAGGGGAAGCCTGCACTGAGCCACAGCTGTCCCCAGGAGAAGCCCAGAGCTGCCAGGAGCTCTCTGAGTGGGATGAAGGCCTTGAGCAAGAGCTGGTCCAAGTATGGGGGAGCTACTGGCATTTGCGGGACTGGGATGAGGGCAGGGAGCAAGAGCCCTCCCCAGTTGTCTCCGAGTGGGGCGAGTGCAGGGAGCAGGAGCCGTGGCAGGCGGACAGCGATCACTGTCAGGAATTCTCAGATTGGGAAGAATCTCCTGAGCAGCGGCTGTCCCCAGGAGAAGGCACGAGCCGCCGGGCACTCTTGGACTGGGAAGCTTGCCGCAAGCAAGAGCTGTGCCAGGATGGCCAGGAGGTAACTGGAGGCAAAGCAAAGAGAAAATCCTCCAGGTCCAGCTGGGATGATGACAGTGATGGAGAGCTGGCTCAGGACAGCAGGGAATACTGCGACATCCTGTGCAGCCAGCTCAAGGCCTGGCAGCGGGAGGACGATGACTGGGATGAGGTGAGCGTCCTGGAGCTGCACGAGGAAGGAGAAGAGGCCAGGCAGCAGAGACTGGCAGATTTAGCCCAAGAGGGAATCCTGCTGCCTGTCCCTCGAGAAGCTTGGGTGGAGTGCCAGGAGCCCGAGCTGTGCCCGCAAGAGCAACTCTGTGCCGGGCCTGGCCCTCTGGCAGCCCAAGCCACGGTGGAAGATGTCTCTTCTCCTGGGCAGCCGCTTCCCCACAGGAAAGGCCGCTCGCTCTTGAGGCGGGCACTGCGGGGGCTGCGGGGGCTGTGGGTGCTGCGGGGGCTGTTCCGCTGCCCCTGCCTGGCGGCACAGCCACAGGATCAGTGCCCGCTGCCAGCAGCGCCGGGCTGCAGATGGCGGCTGCCCCGCGGCCTGCCCGGCGCCCCGAGGGAGCCGCACGGGCTGCCCCGGCCTGCGCTGGCCCTGCGGGTCGAGCTGGCCCTGGCCGCTCTGCAGCACCCCCGGGGCGGCTCCCCGAGGGCACACGGCAGCCCAAAGCAGCACCCGAAGGGGGACCCTCACTGCCGGGGCTCAGCGCCGCATCCCGGCCCATCGTCCGGCCGGGAAGGCACCTGGAAAGTCATCGGCTCCCAGCGGCAGCCTGGCACCGCCAGCGGCACCCCTGCACCGGGTCCCCGAGGGCCACAGCCACACGGCTCTTGGCCCTTTGCAGGGACACTGGCTCCAGCTCCTCCCTGCTGCACTCCAAGGCCATTTCCTCTCCTCCGGAAAGGACTCCATGCTGATCCTGGGGCACTTTGGCCATGAGGAATGGACACAGACAGGAGGTGTTGCTCCCAGGACACGACGGCGGCCTGCTGGACTGCAACACACACAATTCTAACAAAAGAAAAGAAAGTTGTGTTTAGGAAGTAATAGTAGGAAAGAAAAAAACCCCAAACCCACCTCCCCCTCAACGAATACCTGCATAAGACCCTCCAGAAACCAAAAAATGATCAAGAATAAGAATAGGAATATTAGGAAGAAGAGGTAGAAGCTGAAGTAGATGAAGACATAGTAGTACTTAAAACATGGAAAATTAAGAATAAGAATAAAATGTTGGAGTCTGGAATACAGAGTGTGTGCCCTTGTTTCTGATACTTAGTTATAAGATCCAGGTATAAGTTCCCCCAGGCAGGGCAGGTCCCTGGGTGCTGCCCCTGGCCCAGATAGTTTTCAGATGGGAAAAACTATCAGAAGTAAGGTTTTAGAAGACAAAATGTCTTCCCTGCTGACAGCACCGTAAGGAATAGCTGCAGGGCAGAGTTTTAAAAACAGAGGTTCTCTTGACCTCTCTACAGCCTTGCATGGTGCTCAGCATGATAGATCAGGGGAAAAAATATTATAGTGGGTCAGACACATCACATTGCAACAGAGATGCAACAGCACCCCTGATTTTTCCATGGTTCTGGATGACAAGAACTAGGATACTGCATTTAATATGACTACAAGAAGGGTTTGGAAAGACAGAGTTCAGAAAAGAGCAACAAAATAATTAAGGGACTAGAGGGATTTACCCATGAGGAAGATTAAAAGAACTAAATCAATATGTCTAGTTTGGCTAAGTGATAACTAAGGAGAGGCATTTCAACCATCTACAGATATTTGACTGACACACACACACCCTAGGGAAGGAAAGGAATTACTTAGCAGGAAACAAGCAGGTATATCAGGGAGTAATGGAATGAAATTAAGAAAGAGAAAACTGAGGAATTTAAGGCAAATCCTCCTGACAATGGGTTCTAATAGTCTGTAGAAAACATACCAGCATATGTGCAACATATGGGAACAGTCTTGCATTGATAAGGAGGGAGACTTAACTGACTTGATGGGCCTTTCCAATCTCAAATATTTATGATTCTATAATTAAGCATTATTAAATTTAATGACATGTGCCATTTTGTTTTCAGCAAGTTCTGACTGTTGCCTCAGGTCATAAGTGTGCAATTATTTCCTAACTAAAGGTCTTACTTTTTTACTCATGAATCCTTATGAAATTAACTAGGCTGGTCTGCTATTTTTTTTTTTTCTTAACTTAAATTGAATTTCTATTAATGCATTTCCTCTTATTTCCAACCAGCAGCTCTCTCCCTCAGTTAACAACTCACAATTCCCTCTTTATGCAAGGCAAGCCTGCACACTTACAGCTTCGTGGCTCGGTGCCTGAACCTGCTCAGCCTCAGGTTGAATGCCTGCTGTGTTCAAGGGAGCTGCTGTTCCCAAGCCCAGATGAGCACAGGGGCTCTTCTTCCTCTGAGGATGAACTGTGTGCAACAAAGGGGAAAAAATAAAGTTACATGGTATATTCAGCTAAGAGCTGTTTACAGAGCTTTGAAAGCAGATCACGGCCAGATGAAAAGCTTCATGTCACTGCTCACCCCTGTGTCACAGCACCACTCAGCAAATGAAAACAGGTGTTCATGTGCTATTGCCCAAGCTCCTGGCCAGGATCACAGCTGGTGGGTAGCAAGTTTCCTCTATTTCTCTTTGGCAAACTCCTTGGTTTGGATGCACATGCTTGCCTGTGCCAAGATATATTCCAAAATATCCCCCCAAATGGGTACAAACCTAGGGAGTGATCAGGAGGTTGTGGTCTCATGTGAGCAGTCATTTTGGGGATCCAAATGGTTTGTTCTGCTCTGTCTCAGACAGTGTCTGCTGCCTGAGTGTGCTGCAGCTTTTGCTGATATTTTACCATTGCCTGTGTTACAAGCACAGTTCCTCAGGAAGGTTCATACAGCCTAATTCTTTATTACCTAATCTATTATTAGGTGAATTATTACCTAAATCTATCTTTTGTCCAGGAAAGAGTGAAAGGCCATCTGTGATGCCTGCTGCTTTTGTGATACTTTCTTTCGGTTTCCCCCAGTAGTGCAGCTGCAGACTGGGCACGCTGGATCATCAATATCTGACACTCACACTCCCTTCACTCTTGACTACTTGCTTCAAGCTCCTCTCTTATTATGTGTGCAGGACCCCAGCCTCAGCCAGGGCAGTAAATGGCAGCAGTTTCACATCAGGATGTGGTGACAGCAGTGCCTGCAAACACTCTGCTGTAGCACTGGCAGCGTGGGCTCCCTCCTGAAGGACGAGATGGATCTTCCCCAGCCCCGACAGACAGAGTCCCCTCTTTGCTACCTGCCCCTGATCCTGAGCCCAGAGATGCTGTCTGCCAGCACGTGTGAGAGCTGGTTCTCTGAGGAGATCAGAGGATGTGAGAGCCTGGCAATTTCATCCCAGAGAAGTAAATCCTCGGTGAAAGAGGCTGGGTGCTGGCATTACAATATGCTCAATGCTAATTACCAGAAATCTAGTTTCCAAATCTTTTCACTTTTAAGATACCACTGCAGCAATCAGGCTGAAGTGGGATAATTAAACAAAGCACTGTCTCCTCTCCCCTCCTCCCCCCATCACTCTGCAGCCCTGTCTGTCATTTCCCAGCACGGAATGGCTGAGATGTGGGAGGCTGATAGGAAAGCTCAGTATGTAAAATGCTGAGTGCATTTTACAGGAGGTGTGGCTTCAGCACAGCTTCCTCACTAGGAAAGAGCCACAAGGAGCCCTGGCTGCTCCTGTGGATGGTTTATCACTGAGCTGAGTCCAGTCAAAAGTCGGTGAAAAAGATGTAGGCAAAGAAAGAGAAGAAGGAATGAGAATATTTTCCCCTTTTCCCAAAGCAAGAACAGGCAAAATCTCGCTCTCCTTTTGAAACCCACAGGTTGTGAATCCAGTTTTGGCAGCTGTGATAAATGTCCTGAAGCATCCAAATACTTGGGGTATAAGGAAAGGATTACTGCTTGTCAGAAGTTGTCTATCTTTTGAATATTCTGCCCAAAGCAGCAAACAGTTGAGTAACAACTTGGTACTGACAGCTCTTCCTTAAGATACAGCAACCTCAGCCATTGCCTTAGTCCACAGTCTTCTCTCTGTCTCCACGGCTTAATAAAACAACTTTAAATGTTGCAGTTTTGGTCTTAAACCAAGAAGAGGAATTGTTCTTTCACATTGTCGTGGTTTTAAAGCAGTAACTAAAAAATTACTAGAAAACTTACTTATTTCTTGCTGTGAGATATGGATTAGAGCAAGAGCAAAACAGGCTTAAAACTTAAAAGGAAATAAAGGAAGTTTATTAACAAAACTACAAGAATAAGAAAACTAGAATAACTTCCAGAAAACCCCTTTTTCCCTCACTACCCAACCATTCCCTTGTTCACATGACAACATAGAGACAAAAAACTTTGGAACTTTGGTTTAAAACAGTCCCAATTCCTGCTAGAGTCTTTTCATCAGTCTTTGTAGAGAAACAGAAGTCTTCTGCTAATCTACAGAGTTTCTCACAAGAAAACTATTTCTTTTATAGCTTTCTATTTCTCTGATGCCAGCTGCCCGAAAATCTGTCATCAGTTCTCTCCTCCCATTTCACATCGCTCTGAGGTGTGTTATGGGTCAAATGAGTCTAGGGATGTCATTTTTAAGGATGAGTTATTCAAAGGCAAAAGTTCTCTTCATCTGTCTCTGTGAGCTTCGCTGGAAAACAGTTTTCTCATTGCCCTCAAGGCCTCAAATCTTCACTCCACTCTGTTTTAGCACCCCACTGTATCACAATTACTCTACTTTTTGCTCAAAACCCACACTTTGAACACTCCATTCCTCCCCATATACTCTGTCATGAATTAAAGGAACTTTATTCAGAACACTATTGTCCATCTCCATTGCTTTAACAAAAAAATATTTCAGCTTAATTAAAGCATCTCTTTATTCTCTCTTCCCCATCTAAAACTTAACTCTTTTCTTCACTGTCTTTGATTGTTTTATGATGTCTTCTTCATGTTATCTCACTCTCACTCTTATCCTTCTCTCTCTCTGAGAAAAAGGAGTAATCTGTCCGTCTCATCCAGGTAGTAAAAGAGTTAAAGTCTTGGAAAGCTGCAGATGTTCATGGTGTCAGGTTTCAGTTCAGCAGCAGAAACTGCAAACCAAGCCAGGCCGGCTCTGTTTCCCTCCTCCCCACCCTCTGTGGCCTTGTCCAGCCTGGAGGGGGGTGGGGAGGCTGAGACAGAGCCCTGTGACCTCGTCAGAAGCCAGAAACCAAAGAGAACAAAAGAACCCTGGCTTTACATCTTAAGGTGGTGTTCACAAGTTGATCTCACTTCTCAGTGGTTAAAACCACCGCCAATTCTCAGAAATGACCAATAATTGGTCAGAGGAAAAACTCTTATCAGCCTCTCCCAGCTTCAACTTCCTCCCAGCTCCCGAAGCTATCTTAAAGGTAAAATCACCCCAGGACAACTGTGCATCTCAATACCCAGTTCCTGTAACTCTCCCCCTCTCTCGGAACCTTCCTTAACAATCCAACAGAAAAATTCTCCGGACCGTGCATCTCAGTACTCAGCTCTCATAAAATCTACTCAGACTTTTCCTCCCTTCTCGGAAACTTAGCTAAAAAACCAACAGAAAATATGAATATGCAACAAACTTCAGAAGAAAGAAAAAACTGAGACTGCACAGCCTCAAGCTGTAAAAACTGTATCAAAACTCATCTCTCCAAAAGACAGGCGGTGAACTTGGGGGAATCAGTGTGACAGAGGCTGGTTCAGAGTTCACCCAGCGCCGATCCTGAGCTCAAAGCTGACCGTGATTGTAGCTGTTTTCATCATTTGATTTTGCAAATTTTTCAATAAAATTGTTATTGATAAATTTGGCTGAATTTCATTTATTACAGTGTACATGCACCTCAGCTGGGCTACTGATTTCACCCCTACCTCAGGCTCACCACCCTTGGGGCTGCTTCCAGACAGCCCAGCTGCATCCCCTTCCCCCTTCAAACCTAGTTTAAAGCCCTCTCAGTGAGTTCTGCCACTTCATAAGATAAAATTCTTCTACCCTTAAGAGAGATGCAGCCCATCCAGTTCCAGCAGGCCGGGTGCCAGAAAAGTTGCCCCAAGATCAGAGAACCCAGAATTCTGCCGATGACACCAACCCTTGAGCCACTTGTTGATAATGTGGGCTCCCCTATTCCTTTCGCTTTTTTTCTGCCACCAAAGGGACTGAGGAAAAGTCTACCTGTGCTCCTGCCCTATCAACCACTGAGCCAGTGCCCTGAAGTCCCTTTGAATTGCCCTGGCACTCCTCTTTTCAATCTCATCTCTGCCAGCCTGGAGTAGCAGCAGTGGATAATAACCAGAGGGCTGGATCAGCCCAGGAAGTCTCTCAGTGATGCCCCGTAGCCGAGTCCCAGGGAGGCAGCAGACCTCCCTGTGGGATGGCTCCAGTCAGCATGAGGGGCCCTCTGTTCCCCTCAGAAGGGAGTCACCCACTACAACCACCTTTTTTTTCTTTTTAATAAGCTTTGTAACAAAAAGGCAGGCACTGGTAGATGGTACAATTCTGATTTATAAATATTTTTTCCCATTTTTTATTGTTTTTTTCCCCCTCTTCTTTTCACTCCAATAGCATCACAAGTATTGAGAATGAAAAAAGGCCACAATCCATCATCATTTTCACCATTTTACAGACGTTTCTAAGAATATTCAGGAATGAGGATGGGCAAAAACAGCACTGCAGGAGCAGGAGTTGCCTTCCAGTCCCATCAGAATGGAAAAGGGGGATCTTCCTGGAAAAAAATCCAATAATATTTTTAAAAAGCCCTAAAAAGTTCCCAAATAAAATAAAAAATTTGGGCCCTCCCAGGCCCTGGTAGCCTGCTGGGCTGGAATTTCTCCTATTCCACCTCCAAATTATTCTTTACCAGTGGATTTGTCTGGAATTTTGTCCCTGCTTTTCCCTATTTTTCCTTCTTAAAAATCCTTTTTCCCCCTGTCCCTTTCTGCTTGTTTCCACTATGTTTTCCTCATTTCCAGTGCTGTATGGGATTTTTTCAGATCTGGATTGTATCCTGCCTCTCTCCCCACCTTCCGGACCCCTAAATCCCAAAAGAGAATAACCCAAAAAACCTCGGAAGACTGAATCAGTACACGTGGCATTGTACTGTCATTGGAGTGATCCTAGAAAAACGGGCAGAAATTTGGGATGAACACTCCCTCTCCAGTAGATCCATCAATACCTGCAATGCGGAAGTGGAAAAAGCTGCTAAAATTGGGATTTTACATTTTCCAGGAGAGATTTTGAACCTGGCTTTATTCATTAACCTTTCAACGTGCACAACCGAGGACGGAACACGGCAGGGCCTTAGACACAACTTTGGTCCCTGACACACACAGGCTCCTTGTCCCACTACTGGCCTTCAGTAACACCTTGAACTCCACAATGCTGTGGAGCTGGGCCTTCAGCACAGGGACCTTTCCAGCCTGATCTGCGCTCCTTCCTCTGCGTCTCTGCACAAAACACGGCGCAGGAGAGAACGGCAGGAGGGGCCTGTGTGTCACAGCGCTCTGGATTTGTGACCCTTCAGCTCCACACAGATGCAGGTCAAGTGAAAAAGCCAAACTGTTTATTGATGCGATGCAAAGGGATGAGCAGAGGGGCAAAAAAGGGGATGGGGAGTGTCTGGGGGCTGGAAGGAGGGAGCTACCAAAAGGGAGGGAAAGTGGAGGGAAAAAGAAGGGACGGGCAGTGTCTGAGGGCTGGAAGGAGGGAGCTGTCAAAAGGGACGGAAAGTGGAGGGAAAAAGAAGGGACGGGCAGTGTCTGAGGGCTGCAGGGAGGGAGCTGTCAAAAGGGAGGGAAAGTGGAGGGAAAAAGAAGGGATGGGCAGTGTCTGAGGGCTGCAGGGACAGAGCTATCTACAGGCAGGGGGAGAGGGCTGAAGCCATGCGAGCTTCCCACAGGCTCAGCTGTGCAAGTCATCAGCTGTGCCTGGAGCTCCAGCTGGTCTCTTCTGGTCTCAGCGTAGTCTCATTTTCCACAGCATCTTAAATGAAGACTGGTTCTCCTAAGCCAGCAGACAAGCGTAGCTCTGCGGCTCTTTTAGAGAATATCTCTTGAAGATCTGTGTTTGTCTGAGAAGGGTTGTCATCTCTCCTCAGGGCTTGAAGTGCTGGAAGAGAGGGGTACAAAGCCACGATCAGAGCCCGGATCTGTGGGAATCCTAGGAGAAAGTCCTGCCAGGGCCATCCCAGCCTGCTCTTACTGTGGCCACAGGAGTTAAGGGGCCAACAGGACCACCTGCAAGGTATTGGATACGAATCTCTCCCAACTACATCCCCACCCAAATCTCTCGCCCTGCATCCCTGAAATCTCTCTGTGATATTCCCACACCACCAAGGTGTCCACACAGAGAGAGAAGCCCTCTGAAGCCGTGGCACGGATTACAGCTCCCTGCCCGGGCATTTCAGATCCCCCAGTGCCAGCCCCTCACTGCCAGCCCTCACTCACCCTCGATGAGGGCCTGCAGCTCTTTCTTCTGCCCCCTCAGGTGCTGCCCGGCCATCCCTGGGAACACAGAGCCTGTCAGGGCCCCAGCAGCACAGCTCCCTGCCAGCGGCGCTGCCAGCCCTGTGGCCACACGGCCTCCCGCCCCGGCAGGGCTCAGCCCGGGCCCTTGCCGCATCCTGACTCAGCCCAAGGGCACGGCTGCCAGAGGCCGGCAGCAGCAGCCCCGAGGGCAGCCGGGGCTCCAGGGCGCCGGGCCCGGGTGCCGCTGCCGGGGCAGCAGCCGGGGCCGGGGCCGAGCTGCGGCGGGGCGGGGAGGGAGCCCGGGCTCGTGGCTCACCGATGAACCTGATGGCCGCTGCTCGCAGGGTCTCCTGCGGGCTCTGCAGGTACGGCAGGGCCCGGCGCAGCTGCTCGGCCGCTCGGTTCCTGTCCTGTGCCAGCTGCAGAGAGCGGCAGGAGGGAAGGGTTGGGGCGGGCTCTGCCCCTCGGCCGGGCACTGCCTGCGGCCAGCCCCGGCCTCCCGTGCCCGCCCAGCCCTGAGGCCCGGCCAGCAGCCGCTGGCGCCGGGCTCTGGAGGGGGCAGAGGGCCGGCTGCTGCCCGGGGAGCCGCGGTGCCGCCCCTGCCCGCAGCCCCAGTGTGGGGCTCCATTGGCACCTGGCTCGGGGCCACAGGAGCCTGGAGAAGAAGCCGTGCGGCCCAGGGAAGGGAGCAGCGTGTGGGGCGCAGGCTGGTGCCCCTGGGTGCAGCACCGGGCAGGGGCCACAGCTGCCAGCCCCACACACTGAGCACCGGGACCAGGGGGCTTCTCAAAGTTGAGCTAATCCAGGCTGCCCTTACCAGACATTCAGCAAACTTTGATAGCTGCTCCTTCCTAATCAGCTGCTTCAGATTCCTCCTCTTGAGGAACTCGGCCACACGAAGCAGCGTTTCCCGAGAGGCCTGGAGAGCAGTAGAGATGCAGAGATGGCACTGCAGCCCAGGGCACAGGACTCTTGTCTGGGTGACAGGGCCCTGAGGAAGCCACAGCCTGGAAGGTTCCAGGACAGGTGGAAGCCAATGCCCCTCCCAGGGATGCACCAGCATCACACAAAACCTGACCTTCGCCACATGCTGGTTCTCATCATGGCAGTGGATGAAGAGTGGAAGCAGGCTCTGGTTCAAAATCTTCTCCAGGGGCTTCTTTCCCTCATCCACTACCAAGTCCATTGCCTTGAAGAAGAGATCAAGGGAGAGCAACTGCACCTGGCTGTGGTCCTGGAGGAAAAGAAGAGAAAAATACCTTAATATCAATTCCCCCAGGCTCACCTGGGCAAAGGCCCAGAAATCTGTAAGACACAAAGTTTCTGGGCAGCAGCCAATGCCCGTGTCTGGGGGCACAGAGCCTTACATGGTCAAAGAGCAGCAGGAGTGCCTGAGCCAGCTTTGGGGCAGTGGTGCTGCATATCATGACGTCTTTATTCTTGAGAATACTGATGAACACACGGAGGGCCATGCCAACTACATCTCCATCTGCATCACCCAGCAGCTCCCGAAGGCTTCGAGACAGGCTGCACATTCTTATGGCCTGTGTGGAACACAAGGCAGTGCTGGGAAGCCCTGAACGGCTGCAGTGCCAAGACCGCCCTGGCACTGCAACCCCACCCTGCTGCTGCTGGGCCCAGAGGCCAAAGGGCTGTCCCAAAGCACTCAGGCAGGTGAGGCAGGAGAGCTGGGAGCAGCTGCCTCAGCTCCTGAAGCCCAGCCAGCCCAAGGAGCTGCTTTCCCCAGCACAGCTTCAGCTGCTGCCCCATTCTCACCATCGAGGGTTCCTTGCTGAGCACCACGAGGCCTCTGAGCGCCAGGCGACGCCTCTGCCTGCACTCGCTCTGCAGGTGCCTTGATGCGATCTCAAGGACACTGTCACCGTGTTTAGTCAAGTCCAAGCACTCGAGGACCTGAAAGGCACAGGGCAGTGACAGGGGAGCCAGCCGGCAGGAGCCTGGAACTGGGCAGGGCTGGGCCCAGGCAGCAGCACAGGGCACGGGCACCGTCCCAGGCAGCTGTGGCTATGCAAGGGGACAGGGCTGGCAGGCAGCTCAGCGAGGTAGTGCTGGCCATTGGGCTCACCTCCACAAGGAATGCCAGGAAGGACAGATCACAGCATGGCTCCTCCCTTCTGAGTGACTTGAGCAGGTCAAGTGCAATATGGGAACAGAAGGGGATCAAGCCACGGAGCATCTCCCTGTCAGGGGAAAACAGCACCAAGACCCTGATGGTGGGGGGGCGGGGGGACAGACCTCTCCCAGGAAAGAATCACAGAGATCTGGCCTTTCCCCAGAATCCCTGGAGGGACCATGGGTGCTTTGGGAAGTGGCTCCTTTTGGGCACCCTCCTCTCAGCCTTTTGCAGTCTGCTTAGCCATCCCTCAGTGACGAGGCCCTCTGGCCAGGACCACAGGGACTGTGTGACACACCCCAGGCACAGGGCACAGATTTCAGAGGCAGTTGGGAGAAGTGAGGCTCACCTGGCCAGCAGACCCACGGCATAGTGCTGGGTGTCAGCACAGAGCAGCGTGTCCCAGCCACGCTTGCGTCCCATTTCCATGACCACACTCTCACACCGCAGTCGGCAGAGCAGAGATTTCATGGCCTGCACTGCAAACCTGTGTGCAGAGCAAAGCCCAGGTCACACTGAGTGCACTGGTGTCAGCCACAAGGGCGTGGGAAGGACAGGAGGACTGGCACCTGTTGGGGTTGCTGGGAAGGCGGTGTTGCTCCCGGCATGTTTTCCAGAAGCTGTCAACTTCCACTGGTGGCATCTGCTGGGTGGTGATGACAACATGGAACAGCAGAGCCACAAACAGGCGGGCGGAATAAAGCATCATCGCCTCGCAGCACTGTGGCATCTGGACAATCACCCAGAGCACCAGAGTTGCCTGCAAAAGAAGCACACCAAGGCAGTGCTCAGTGCCGAGGTGTCCATGGGACAGGGCCTGAGGGGAGACACAGGGGGAGCAGCAGGCCTGGTGCCCCCTGAGCCTGCCCCTAGCCCAGGTTTCAGCCCAGCGCCTTAGGCAGGAAGAAGACAGAGAGCTCCTGGGGAAGCAAGCTCCAGGGGATCAAAGGCCATCTCCATAAACTCACACTCAAGGGAAAAACGTCCTTGTTGTCTCCATCAGAGGTGCAGGTGCTGCAAAGGGGCCAGTTCTCCATCACACAGAGCAGTGTTGGCAGCACTTTCTCTACTGTTGGTCCCGACGAGCCTATGGTTTGCCACATCATGGCAGCAGCTCTGTGGGATCAGAGCTCTGTGTCAGGGGTGTCTCAGTCACAGAGCCATGCCCTGTGTAGCTGTGGGGACCCACGTGACAGAGCCCTGGTGCCCTGAAGGGCAGGGAGGGAGCATTGGCAGCAGCATCAGGACACAGAGGGGCCCGAGGCTCCTGGACCTCTCTGCCTGTTGGGCAGAGCCCATTGGACAGGCTGTGCAGGGCCATGGGCCCTAAAGGCTGCTGAGCCCTGAGCTCTCAAGGCACGTGGGCCCCATACCTGTCACACGATGGGGCACAATGCAGGAGGGTCAGCGCCACATCAGCAGGGTGTTCTTCAGCCAGCCTTATAATGTCAATTTGCTGCCTGACATCCACAGTGACATGGGACACCAGACTCTGGTGAATGTTCCTCACAGTAGCTGGCACCTGGAGGAGGCATGGGGAAGACATGGAGTGCTGTCCAAGGCAGCAACTTCCCCAGCTTCCCCCAAGAAGTGCTTCCCTTCCTGTCATGCTCTGCTGGCCTCAAAGGCTGAGGGGGCCCTGTGGATGTGGCGTGAGGGGGCACAGGATCGTGGGAGACCTCCAGTTCCAGTACCTGACTGGGTACCTGCTGCTCAGAAGAAGCAGCTCTCTTCTCAACAACGTCAGAAGAAACACGAGGGTCCTTGAAATAATCCCATATGAGCTCTTGGCTTATAGTGGGAGTGGGTGTCCTGTTGGCCTTTGCGATGCCCTGAGTCCCTCCGGTGTCATCATTTTGAATGCCCTCAGTCCCTGCCATGTCAGCCTTTGCCCTGTCAAACTCCACTGCAGCGTCAGACTCTTGTGAGTGCTCAGCTGAATCCGGGCTGACATCAGGCTCTGCCTGGAGCTCGGTCAGCCTGCAGTCAGGCTCAGCTGCGCCCTCAGTTGCTGCTGTGGTGTTCCTTCTACGCCGAATGCGCAGGAATTTGCGGAACCTCTGTGCAGAATGAACAAAGGACAGGGGAGAGAGGCATGTTCCATGGAGTGCTCCAAGCTCCACTGCTGGGCTGAGCAGTGCCAGCAGGCCCAGCCCAGGTGGGGATGGCTGCAGGTACCTGCGCTGCTCTTCGGAAGCGGCCACGGGCAGGCTCCTGCTCTTGTGTCTGGTCCATGGCTGCATCTGGCAAAGAGCAGCCAGAGCTGAGGGGCTGCAGGAGAGGCCGGAGGACACAGCCCAGCCCTGCACTCTCCAGGCAGGGACAGCCCTGGGATGGCTCAGGGGATGGAGCACAGCCACTGCCAGGGGTCAGCCCCAGCCCCTATTCTGTCTTGTCCTTTGGCATGTCCACATGGGACGGGACAGGACGGGACGGGACGGGACGGGACGGGACGGGACGGGACGGGACGGGACGGGATGGGATGGGATGGGATGGGATGGGGCAGGGCCCAGCTGACTGCAGCCATCAGCCCTGTGGCCCAGTTCTGCCACTCACCATCCTGCAGTGGCTGGAACTTCTTTGGCTCTTCCAGCTGTTGTGCTGGGGCAGGTCCAGGGTCTGTCTTTCTTTTCCCCCTGAACACTTTGAAGACGCTGAGGAATATGCCCGCCATTACACAATCTTGCCTTGAAGGCACCTTAAAGAGAGATGCCGTGGGAAATCTCTGAGTCAACAAGTCCTGCAGTTGTGCCTTGAAGGCACCTTCGAGAGAGAAGCCCCAGGAAGGCTACAGGACAGCAAGTCCTGCAGTCTGGTCTCGAGGGCTCCTGCCACAATGGCTGGAGACTCCTCGTAAATGACTGTGGTCACCAGGTCCCACAGTCTCACCTTGAGGACAGAGGCCAGAAGGATGGGAGATGCCTCAGAAAAGCTCCAGGTCACCAAGTACCGGAGTCTGGCCTTGAAGGCACCTGCAAAAGAAAAGTCTTGGGAAGGCCACGGGTCACCAAGTCCCGCAGTCTTGCCCCTCAGGCACCTGCAAAAGAAAAGCCTCGGGAAAGCCACGGGCCACCAAGGCCCGCAGTCTTGCCACGAGGTCACCTGTACGAGTAAAGACTTGGAAAAGCTCCGGGTCCGACACAAACGAGTGCGCTGTGCGGGGGCTCCTCACAGCACCGCTCTGCCGCGTCCTGTCCCGTCGCGTGCACTGGGCACTGTGGCATGGCCCTGTCACCGCCAGCTCCTATGTCACCACGTGTCACAAAGGGCTCTCTGACACCCTGTCCATTTCCATCCCATGGTGACCATGTGTCACAAAGGGCCCTTGCACACACTGCCACCTGCCCTTGGGCTGCCCCCATCCCCCCCAAAGTGGCCCAGGTTGGAAGGAATCCCTTGCCCAAAGTGTCTTAGACAGCCCAACAGGATCTTTAGGAACGCCTCAAACCATCAGCAAACGCTGCCCTGCTCTGCAGGCTCAGGGCAGCAGAAGGAGCCCCCAGGGCTGCCGACGCAGCCGCAGCAGGAAGGGCACGGGGCCTTGCACAGAATCTGCACAGGGGCCTGGCAGCACTGAAATCAGCAGGTGTGGCAGTGTCCCCACCAAGACAGACCTGCCACCCCAGCCGAGCCCTGGCAGTGCTGGTGCCCTTCTCCTGCCCCAGAGCCCTGTGCCCCTGGGGGGTTTCTGTGCCAGAGGGCAGCCAAAGCCCACGTGCATTGGGGGGCTGGGCTCCTTCCTGCAGGGGCTGTTGGCAGGAGCTCCTGGAGCTATTGCTGGCCACTCTTGCTATCTGTCAGATGATGTTGCTCCTTCCTGGAATGATATTTTTCATGGGAGGGGTTTGCAGTAGCACAAAAACACCATCAGCTGCTGAGTTTCCTAGGATGGTTAGATTGTACAGAGGCACTGTCATGTTTCAGTGTGATTTTCTGTCCTTCTGGGAGAAACATTAGCCCAGTCTCTGATGTTCAAGGCCCCAGTTGCTGCGTGTCTGTCTGTGTTGCAGCTGATGCAAGGCAAACATTTCCTCCAGACACAGAGTCCTGCCTGAATAGTCACAGAGCTACATCTATTTTTAATTTTAACTTTTTAAAATTTTTCCAGAGCCTGCTGACTGTTTTCAAGGTTTTCTCCCAATTTTCTCCCTAGTGCACATTCTCCAGAAATTGTGCTTTTACATCCTTTTGCATTTATTAAACTTACCTGCAATGACCAGTCAATCAAAACTCTGGGAAAACTTGATCTTCAGGTTGAACCCGGGCAAAATATTTATCTCCCACATCTGAAGCCATGAACTGCCAAGTACTGTCCCCGGTGTCATACCCTGTCCCCTGTAGGTGTCCTGATGCCATTTCAAAGGGGTTGCCAATGAAAATAAGTTTTAATATTTTTGTAGTTTCCTCATTGGCATTAAAATTCTTGACTAGAAAAATCACATATCAAAATTCCTAGGATTCTTCCATACCAAAGCTGTCAATTTCACCCTGGATTTTAGAGTCTCTGAACAGTCACACAAGGTTTTAGTATTAGACATTACAGAAGAAGTCCCTGGTGTTGGGCTATACCATGACATCAGCATATAGTCCTGATGATTACTTTAGGCAGGAGCAGCAAATGCAAGAATGAGCCAAACAAGCTATTCCTGTGTTCTCATGTCCGGCACAGCAGTAACTGGGAGTTCAAGAATGGATTCAGGAAGCAATGGGTGCACAGGGAGCCACCAAGACTTTGGGATGCAGAAATGGACCAGCCTGGTGCCTGTGCCTGGGCTGCACCGGGCTGAGTCCAACTGGATGATCTAACAATGGCTGAATGGACACACCATGGGCCACTGGAGACTCCTACTCCTAGTTCTGTGAGCTACAGTATTCATTTGTGATTCACCAGATGATTTTTTAATCCTTGCTTGAAATCCAGGAGAAGAAAAGGTCAACATGGAGAAGTGTTCTTCCAATTCTGGTGACAGTTGTGTCTGCACACCACCTGTGCCCATGGCAGGGTGGTTGGAACTGGATGATGTTTATGATACTTTGCAACACAAAGTACTCCGGGATTCTTTGGTTCCCCAAGCGGAGACCAAAACTGAGCCGTGTAAATCCCTGCTTTTTTTCAGTGCCTGCTGCTTCTTCCTTTGTTCCAAGCAAGTCCAGGATTTTATTTCATGTGTCTTTAAGGTGCCTGGACAGAAGAGAGGGAGGGCAGCTGCAGCGCAGGGCTTGAGTCCCATCAGAGTCTCTCTCTCTCACAATGGTGCCAATGCCGCTGCCTTGGGACACCTGAGTGTGTAAGGTGAGCCCACCCTCAGGCACGGCCATCCAAGTCAGTCAGGGGCACAAGCTGCAACTGAAGCTGCCAAGCATTGCTGTGAGGCTGCAAGTGAAGAGAAAGCCATTGTGGCCAATTCTGCTGAAGCCTTTTGCCAAACCAAAGGCAGCTGTGCCCACAGCCTCCCCCTGTTTGGCACCCGGCTGCTGCGGACGCCTCAGTGCGCAGGTGCCGACGTTGGGGCTGCTGCTGTTCCTGTGCACACTCTGCTGCTGTTCCTGTGCACACTCTGCTGCTGTTCCTGTGCACACTCTGCTGCTGTTTCTGTGGGCTCCAGAGCCGCTTGGGCAGCAGCCACTGGGCAGCCCTGCCGGAGGGGACATCGCCACCCTCCCCATGGTGGCAGCAGCTCTGCGGGCCCCGAGCTCTGTGTCAGGGGACCCTCGGTCACAGCACCATGGCCTGGGCAGCCGTGAGGGTCGGGGCTGGCTCTGCCCACTGCCCCTTATCGCAGGCACCCAGTGGCCGTGGCCTGGCAGCACCCCCTGCCCTCCATGTCCCCAGCCAGCCCAGCCTGGGCACCTCGGGCTGTCCCCACCCTCCTGGAGAGGTGTTGTCCCAGCTTCGAGGGCTTCTGCTGCAGGCCTGGGAGACATTTTGGGGAAGCACCAGAGCAGCCAGGTGTCAGGAAAAAGGCGGCTGCCCGGGGGCTGCTTATGGCCTCTGATACCTCATTCCTCAGGGCTTCCCACCACCCCGGCCCCTCAGGGGCCTCCTGTCCCCTTGGAACCTCCTGCCACCCACTCCCTCACACATCCCCCTTGTGCTTTCCCACTGCCTTGTCCCATCTGGGCCTCCACAGCCCCTCATCCATTTACAGCCTCCCAGCACCCCGTCCCCTCAGGGTCTCCCCCAGCCTGGCCCAGCAGCAGCGCCGCAGCCCCACAGGAGCTCCAGAGGAGCTGGATCAAGAGGCACCTGGGAGCCCTCAGCAATCCAGGGAGCACCACACGGGCACGAGGACACAGATGGCGCTGCCTGGCTGGGACAGGGCTTGTGCCTTCAGCAGAACCACCAAAGGCCAAGGGTTTCTGGCCATTTCCCTGCACCACTGCACGCCCTGACAGGTTGCTGAGCACAAGACCCCTTTTCCCTCTCTTCCCCTATGCCCCACACACCCTGGGCAGCAAAAGAAAGGTCCTGGGACTCTGTTTATTATAACATATCCTGTATTTACTGTAAGGGAACATTTTAATAGAGAAAAGCATGATATTTTAGTAAAAGCCTGTCTGCACAACCCAGCTTTTAATTCAGGCGACAATATTAAAAGCAGTGTCTTTGAAACTCTCCTGGAACAGCGAGAATAAAGAAAAACAATGGCATTCTGTACATGGAAAAGAATGTAAACAATATGTGTTAACCAGTTGTAGCCTGTTAAGCCCTGTGAACCCTGTTGGACCCTATAAAAGTGTGCTAAAGATAGAAATAAACGATGTTTGCTACACCTCTATGAGGACTCAGTGAATAGTCTGAGAGGTTTTCCATTAGCCTATTGGACCAAAATGTTATATATTGCTGTGGGGAGCAGAAACTCTGACTTCCACAAGCTATGGCTGACTTGTTGCTCCTCTATAAATCTCACGCCTTGAGACTGATATCTTATCGAGCTACTTGCGCAATAAATCATCTCAAAGCATAGTGGTTCCACCCTCATTTTTCACCTTGACACCAAACACACCCTGGAGATGTCTGGGGCCATTCATCATTTCTCTGCTCTGCAGCACCGAGGCAACGCACTCCGGCTACAGCTCTGAGCTCATGCCCATGGCAACCAGCCCTGGCAATGGGGCTCCATGGAGCTGCTCTCAGGAACATCCCAAGAGTTGGGGAGTGCCCCAAAAGTGCCTCAGAAATGTGAGATACCCCAAAATCTCTTCAGGAATGTGAAATATCCCAAAACTCACTCAGTAATGGGCTCCCCCTTTGATCATTATCCCCAAACTTTGGCTGTCTCATTGCAGACCCCACCCCACATCCCAAATCCCAACCCCAACCCATCCCATCTCTGCTGGACATCAAGACCCCCTTCCCAAGCCTTACTTTCCTTATTTCACACCTCCCAAACTCCATCCCACCCAATACCCATCTCACCCCTCCTGATCTGCATCCCACTTCACCCAATCCCCTTCCAACCCCTTTCCACCTGATGCCTTGAGGAAGGCTGACCTAGAACAGAGGCTGGACAGAGTTGAGAATAAAGTTTATTAAAATGCCTTAAAGGATACACCTTGGGCAGTAGAAGAACCTGGCCAGGGCTACACCCAAAATGGACCAGAAATGGTCACAAAAATGGACAAGTGATCATGAGGTCTCACATTTTCAGAAGTTTAGGTCCATCTGCATATTCATTGTCCAATTACAGCTTCAGATGAGGAAGTCCCATCCTTCTTGTTTTCTCTCTTCAGTCCACCCTTGTTCATGCTTTTGGGCATGGAACTTGTAACAATTGTCCTTGGTATCAAGCTAGAAAAGGAATTGTTTTGTCTACCTACTCTGTGAAGAGAGCTCACTAGCACTTAATAGGAAGTTCAAAACTACAAACCTAGGCAGTGCAGAATTTGAAAAATATGAAAGCTAAAATTTAAGGCAACACACCCTGAGGGACTGTGGAATCCAGCAATTTTGGGTGGGATTGAGTAGATTTCAATGGCACTGAGTGGTTTTGAGGTGACAGATAGAACTCGCTCATCTCCTTGAGTGGCAAGAGATGGAGACAAATAAACCAAATACCCCCAAAACCCTCCCCATTACCTCCCTGAATACCAGATTCCCTTCAAGCACTAGTAAAAGAGATGTTTTAGATGCCTTTGATGAATCTGTAGACTTTTACCTAAATTTTGTCTGTTTTAAAGGGATGAAGATGAATCAAAAGAAAATTAAGGCCAAATCAAAATGACCACCAGCCCAGTGTGTTGCCAACACAGATCACTGGGAACGTGGGTCATCAGGTCCTGCCCAACGTGGGTCCTCTGATGGGGGACGGAGCTGAAGCAGCGCATGGACACCTTCCTGCACTTGGGGCACTCACAGGGCTTCCCTTACCGGTGCATCCGTTGGTGCTGGGTCAAGTTAGAGCTGTGGCTGAAGCTCTTCCCACACTGGGGACACTCGTAGGGCCTCTCCCCAGTGTGGATGCGCCGGTGCTTGATGAGGTTGGAGTTGTGCTTGAAGCCCTTCCTGCACTCAGGGCAGCGGAAGGGCCTCTCATCCGTGTGAATCAGCTGGTGCTGGAGGAGATGGGAGCTGGTCTGAAACCTCTTCCCACACTGGAGACACTCGTAGGGCCTCTCCCCAGTGTGGATCATCTGGTGGATGGTCAGTTTGGACCTCCGGCTGTAGGTCATCCCACATTCCTCACACTCATAGGGACGTTCCCCAGTGTGAGTCCTCTGGTGGATGGTCAGGCTGGAGCTGTGGCTGAAGCTCTTCCCACATTCCCCACACTTGTAGGGCTTCACCCCAGTGTGGATGCGCTGGTGCCTGATGACATGGGAGTTGTGCTTGAAGCCCTCCCCACAGTCAGGGCAGCGGAAGGGCCTCTCATCCGTGTGAATCCGCTGGTGCAGGAGGAGATTGGAGCTCCTCTGAAACCTCTTCCCACACTCAGGACACTCGTAGGGCCTCTCCCCAGTGTGGATGCGCTGGTGGATGATGAGGTGGGAGCTGCAGTAGAAGCCCTTCCCACATTCCCCACACTTGTAGGCCCATTCCCCAGTGTGGATCATCTGGTGGCAGATCAGGCTGTTGCTCTGGCTGAAGCTCTTCCCACACTCCAAGCACTTGTAGGGCTTCTCCCCATCCTGAAGCTGCTCATGGACCACCAGCTCAGAGCCCCGTCTGGATCTCCGGTCGCCTTCCCGGCACAGGGTGGGTCTTTCCTCCTCAGAGCACCCTGGGATGGGTTTGGAGCCCCTCCTCCTGTGGGATCTCCATGGCTTTTCTTCCCTGTTGGATTCCTGTGCTGTGGAGCCACTCAAAACAGCTTCTTCCATGAGGTTCTGCCGTGGGGATTTGTCCTCTCTGGTCTCCATCCTCAGCTCCTTGTCTGGGGGAGGAAGGACAAGGAGAGGATGGGATTTGCCTCCGTGCCAGAGGGAAGGGGAAGGAGATCCCCCCAGTGCGTCCCCGGCAGGACGGCGTCGGCAGCGGGGTTGTCCTGCAGCCGGGGGCCAGGCTGGGCTGGGAGATGGAGCAGGAGAGAGGGGGAAAGGGGCACTGACTTCCTCCTTACCTGCCTGGGTGTCCTGGGAGATCTTCCTCTTCCTCACAGCCTCCTTCTCCATCCAGCCAAGGTTTGGGAATGGGAAATCCTGGTTTGGGGAGAAATACAATTCATGAGCAGATTGGGTTAGGGAGTTTGTTCTGCCCAAGTCCATCTCTAGAACTCACCAGCCATCCATAAAAACATCCCAAACACCAAAATTCAGCCCTGAAAATGCCTCCCAGGATTTCCCCATCTCTGGTCTCTCCCTTTTGGTGTTCAGGGGTTCCCCCCGTCCCAGTTCCTGGGGGTCACACTTGTACTGGGGTTCCTCTGTCTGCTCAGTCCCTGCCCTCCCCAGGCTGCTGGGAGTGCCAGGAATCTGAAAAGTTCCCCCCATTTCCATCTCCTCATTTACAGGTGATGGGGCTTTTTGGATTCCTATGGTCCCTTTTCCCCTCATTCTCTGCTTAGGGGTGCAGGTAGTCCAAGGAGTCCCCCCTGCCCCTCTCCAGGCTGTTGAGGGTCCCGTGAATTGTGGTGCTCCCCCTCTCTGGGCTCCCCACTTTGGGGTCCTGGGGGACACAGGGCTTTGCTCCTCCAGGCTGCTTCTGCCAGCAGCCGCCACCAGGACCCCCCAATGTCCCCCCAGGGGGTATTCTGCACTCAGCTTTGGAGTTCTTCATTCTCCAATCATCCCCCCTAAAAACCCAACCCAGGAACCCCCCAGGGTATCTGGGCCAAACTCCCCCTCCCTGGTCACCTCTGGGATGGGGGGTGATGATCTCACAGGTGGGGGCTGTGAATTCAGGGAATGTTGGACCTTGTGGTTCCTTCTCCTTTCCCTGATCCTCCTTTGTCCCTCCTCTTCCTCCTGCTCCTCCTCTCTAACCCCACCTCCTTCTCTTACTTCCATCCCTCCTCCTCCTCCCCCAGGAGCAGCGACACCCTCGGTGCCCCGTTCCCAAACCCCTCACAGCCCACGGCAGGAGCGGGGATGGAGCCGGGACAGGTCGGGATGGGCAGCGCGGGGCTCTCCGCTGCTCCCACCCGCTGGGGACGGGGGGAACCCGGCCCGGGGAAAAGGAGAGGGAAACTGGGAAAATTGGGGGCTGCAGATCCAACCTGGGGCTGGCTGGGGACCCTGGCTGGGGACTGCCAGCCCTTGGGGCTCCTCTGGGGAGATGTGGGAGGGGGGAACACAGAGAGGGCTGGGGGACCCCAGGAGTGGCAGCACTGGCAGGGACTGGTTTGGACTGGGGTAACTGGAACCTTACTGGGGTAACTGGGAATGATTGGGAATGAGCACAAGCATGCTGCGGGCAGCTGGGATATACTGGGAGTGATTGTGACCATCCTGGGGAAATTGAAATCACGCTGGGAACAACGGGAACAACTGGGATTGACTGGGTCTGCACCGGGGGCAACTGGGCATGACTGGGACCATGCTGGGAGGGTCTGGGATCATCTGGGGAGGGACTGCAACTATACTGGGATTAAACTGGGTGCAACTGGGATCACACAGAGAGGAACAGGGAGTGACTGGAACCATGCTGAGGTCCTACTGGGATCACAGTGGGAGCAGCTGGGCCATGCTGGGCAATACTGGGACCATACTGGCAGCAACTGGGACTGCACTCAGGGTGACTGGGAGTGACTAGGAGCAACTGGGATCAGGCTGGAAACACCTGAGGAGTGACTAGGAGCAACTGGGATAGACTGGGAGAAACTGAAACCACAGTGCAGGTAAATGGGAACAACTGGAACCACACTGGATAATCCTGGGAGCAGCTGTGCCCATGCTGGGGTCATACTGGGATCCTACTGGAACTAGCTGGGATCATACTGGGAGTGACTGCAAAGGGGCTGGCTGTGACTGGAACTGTGCTGGAGGTGACTGGGAGCAACTGGGCCCATCCTGGGAGTAACAGGGAGTCACTCTGGCCATGACTGGAACCATACTGGGAGGATCTGGGAGTGACTGGAACCATACTGGGAGTGACTGAGATTGTAGTGGGAGTGACTGGGATCATCCTGGAAGTGACTGGAACCATACTGGGAGTGACAATGGCTCCTACAGGGATAGCACTGGGAACCACTGGGATTACAGTGGGTGTGAATGGAACCTGACTGGGGGTTACTGGGAGCTACTGGGCCCATGCTGGGAGGAAAATGTGGACACATTGGGAGCAACTGGGATCAACTGGAAGGTACTGGAACCATGCTGAGGGGACTGAGACCACAGCTGGGATCATACTGGGAGGAACTGGGAGCCACTGGGAAAGACTGGGATCATTCTGAGGTAACTAAAACCTTACAGGGGCAACTGGGATATACTGGGAGTGTCTGTGACCATACTGGGAACAGCTGGAACCACACTGGGGGCAACTGGGAGTGAGTGGAACCATGCTGAGATGGACTGGGACTATTCCAGGGACAACTGGGATCATACTGGTAGGAACTGGGAACAATTACAACTATTCTGGGATCACACTCAACTGGGATCATACTGGGATCACAGTGGGAGCAGCTGGGTCCCTGCTGGCTGAGACTGGGATCCCACTGAGGGTGACTGGAATCATACTGGGATTGACTGGGAGTGGCTGGGAACAACTGGAATCATGCTGAGAGCAACTGGGAGGAGCTGGGAATGACTGGGAGCGTGCTGGGGCTGACTGGGATATACTGGGAGAGACAGGGAGTCCCAGGGATCACACTGGAGGCTACTGGGGTCACACTGGCACTGCCAGGGAGCAACTGGGGGCCACTGGCCTCATACTGGGAGTGACTGGGACCAGACTGGGAGTGACTGGGATCAGACTGGGTGTTACTGGGATGATACTGGCAGAGTGAAGGAAACTGGAAAACTGGGGAAAAAATGGAAAAAAACCCCAGAATAAATTCAAGGAAAATAGAAGGGAAAAATCAGGGAAAAAACAGAAAAATATCAGGGTTAAATTAAAAAAAAAAAAAAAAAAGAGGAAAAAATCAGGAAAAATGGGAAAATTTGGCAAAAAATTGGGGAAAAACAGGAAAAACTTTGGGGAAAAAAAAAAAAAGAGGACACACAAGGAGAAAATGGGAAAAATCTGGGAAAAAAATAGAAAAAATGGGGAAAAAAAATGAAAATAGGAAAAGAAGGAAAAATAATGAAAAACCAGGAAAAATTGAAAAGAACTTTGGAAAATCAGGAAAAAAACTGGGAAAGAACTCAGAAAAATCGGGAAACAACCAGAAAAGAAAGAGGAATAAAATCTGGAAAAAATGGGAAAAAATTGGGAAAAACCCCAGGAATAATCAAGGAAAATTAAGGGAAATTTGAGAAGAAATTGAGATAAAGCTAGATAAAATTTTGGAAAAGAAGAGGGATAAATCAGGAGAAAATGGGAAAGGCATGAAAAAAATTGGGAAAAAATGTGAAAAATGAGGGAACATATCAGAAAAAGAAAGACGAAAGGACCCTGTGAAAAACCAGGAAAAAATTGGGAAAAATATTGGAAAAGTCAAGAAAAAAACTGAAATATTTGAGAAAACATTGCAAAAAAATCAGAAAAATGACTGGGAAAAAATTGTAAAAAAAAACCATAAAAAAAAAGAAAAATCAGGGGAAAATTAGGAAAAGGGAAAAAAAATCTGGAAAAAATCAGAAAAAAACCATAAAAAATCAGGAAAAAATTGGGGAAAACCAGAAAAATTTGGGAAAGGAAAAGGGAAAAATCTGGGAAAAAATGTGAAAAACTGCAAAAATCAAGGAATAGTTTGAGAAAAAATTCAGAAAATAATTGCAAAAAAAATTCAGAATAAGAAAGAGGAAAAAAATCAGGAAAAAATCAGGAAAAAGAAGGAAAAAATGGGGGAAATCAGGAAAAAATTGAGATAAAATTGGGAAAAATCAAGAAAAGAGAGGGGAAAGAAACATGGAAAAAATCAGGAAAAATCAGTAAACATTTAAGGAAATACCGGGAAAAATCTCGGGAAAATTGTGAAAAAATTGGGGAATAAGCAGGAAAAAAACTGCGAAAAAAAGAGGGAAAACCAGGAAAAGAATAAGGGGGGAAAACTGGGGAAAAAACAGGGAAAAATCAAGAAAAAAAAAGAGGAAGAAGACCAGGGAAAAAAAAGGGAAAATCAAGGAAAAAAATCAGGGTAAAATGATGAAATAAAGTGGGGAGAAAACCTTGTAAAATGGGAAAAAAATGGGGAAAAGCCAGGAAATATTAAGGAAATGAACAGGCAAAAATCAGGAAAAATCAGGAAGAAATGGAGAAAAATTGGGAAAAATCAGAAAAAAAAATCAGGAAAAAGTGGGGAAAAAAACGGGGGGAAAAATTGTGAAAAATGAGGGAAAAATCAGGAAAAAAAAAAAAAAAAGAAAATCTGGAAAAAATCTGGGAAAAAATCAGAAAAAAATTAATGAAAAAAATTGGGGGAAAATCAGGGAAAAAATTGGGAAAAATCAGGGGAAACTAGGAAAAATTAGGGGGAAATCAGGAAACATAGAGAAGAAACTGGGAAAAACAGGAAAAATTGGGGGAAAAAGGAGGGAAGAATCAAGAAAAAAATAGGGGAATTCAGGAAAAACTGGAAAAACTAGAAAAAGTGGGAAAAATGCAGAAAAATTAAAGAAAACAGGAAAAAAATCAGGAAAAAATGGGAAAAAAAGAGGAAAAAAAATTGGGAAAATACCAGGAAAAAATGAGGAAAATCATTGACAAAGCGAGGAAAAGAAAGACAAAAATAATCTGGAAAAAGCAGGAAAAAATGGGGAAAAAAACTAGGAAAAAATGGGAAAAATCAGGAAAAAACCAGGATGAAATCCACCTATCCCATTTTTCCATGGAATTTTGGGAATTGCCTACTTGGGAGGTGGTAGAAGAATTTCCAGACCAGGGAATGCAGGAAGCGGGGAAAGCTAGAATTGCGGATGAGCTGGTCCAGATTTTTGGGAAGGTAGATGGCTGGTCCTCTTCCAGCTTCCACAGTGTTCAGATGAATCCCACACCTCCTTCCGGCTGGAAATTATGGAAAAATCATGGGAAAGTTGTGATTCAAATTCATGGAGTTTTGCCTCCAAAACACCCTTTTTTCCTGCCATAATTTCTATTCTCCCCCCCCCGCCCCCAAAATTTCAATTTTTCCCCCTCCAAAATATTAATTTTTGGGATAATTAAATGGGGAAGATAGGGGGAAATGTGGAAAAATAGGATGGAAATGGAGAAAAAAAGGGGAAAAGTTGGGGAAAACTAGAGAAAAATGGGGGAAAGAAAAATGGGAGACAAAATGGGGGAAAATCGACCCAAAATGGGATAAAAATAGGGAAAAATGGGATGGAAATGGAGGAAAAATTGGGAAAAATGGGAGAAAGAAATGGAAGAAAATGGGGATAAAATTGTGGAAAATTGAGATAAAACCTGGATAAAAATAGGGGGGAAAATAGGGAAAACTGGGATAAAAATCAGAATAAAAATGGTAAAGATGAGGCAAAAATGGGGGAAAATGGAAGAAAATGGGGAAAATAGGAGAGAACATGGGGAAAAAACTGGGGGAAATGGAGCAAAATTAAGGTAAAATTGGGAAATGGAAAATAAATAGATTAAAAAGGGGAAAAAATGGGAAAAAATAGGAAAACGTGGGGAACAATTTGAGTAAAAATGGAGGAAAAACAGGAAAAAAAATCAGAAAAAATGGGAAAAAATGAGGAAAATGAGATAAAAACGGGAGAAATGGAGGAAAAAAAGAAAAAAGTGTGGAAAAAATTGGGGAAAAATAAAAAATAGGATAAAAATGGGGGAAAATGGTATGAAAATGGGATAAAAATTAGAAAAAATAGAGCAAAAATAAGGAAAAAATGGGGGAAAACTGGATAAAAATGTGGAAAAATGGGATAAAGTGGAGACAAATTGTACTCTAATAGGGAATGACTGGGAGTGATTTGGCTTATCGTGGGGCACAGAGGAAACTGGAGCCACAGGGGGTGAGCAACTGGGCAATGCTGGGAGCAGCCACTGCCGGCACCGGGAGCCCCGAACCCCTTTCCCGGCCATGCCGGACCCGCATCCCCCTGGCCCCTTTGCCGGGGCTCTGCCGCCACCGCCACCGGGACCCCCCAAAAACACCTCCCGGGGACCCCCGGGGTGCCCCCGAGGGGCATCTGCGGCTCGGCTCTGGAGCCCTGCCATCCCCAAACATCCACCCCAAAAACCCCAAAGCCAGGGAGCCCCGGGGTATTTGGGGCGAGCTCCCCCTCCCCGGGCACCTGCGGGATGGGGGGCGATGGTCCCGAAGGAGCTGCAGATGCAGAGAGCGGGGAGCGCAGGTGGAGCCTCCTCTGCCTGCTCCAGCTCTTCCTCCTCCTGCTCCTCCTCTTCCTCCTCCTCTGTCCCTCCTCTTCCTCCTCCTCTGTCCCTCCTCTGTCCCTGGGCGTGGTTCGGAGCCCTCGGGTGAGCGGGGCCGGGCCGGGACACGATGGGAAAGGGCTGGGTCCCCCCCAAACCGAGCTGGGGGCAGCGGAGCTTTGGGGGAACAATGGGAACGGGGCGGGACAGGGGAACAGGGGGAGGTGGGAGCACTGAGGGTCCCCCAGTTCACCCCAGGAGCCCCAAGCCCCGTCCCAGCCCCCCCAGTTCCCCCCGCAGCCCCGGCTGAGGGGGGCTCAGCCCAGGAGCCGCCGTCGTTCGGGGCTCCCCCGAGTGCAGGAACGGGAGAGTTCCCGGCTCGGGGAGGCCCCAGCACAGGAGGGGATCTTGTCCCTCTTCCAGGGCCTTTCAGGGTCTTCAGGCCCCTCTCAAGAGAAGTTTTTCTCTTTTTCAGGTTTTTTTGGGGGGGATCCCACCACTACAGGGGTGTTTTTTCCTCCCCATTTTAGGGTGTTTGTGCGGCCGCTGCCCCACAAGCCCCTTTTGAGGGGGGATCATGACGGCTTTAAGTGACATTTTTAGGGGTGTCCCCACCCCAAGCCCCTGTAGGGGATGTTTTGTCCCCCAGGGTGGATTTTGGGGGTTCTCTCTACCATGGCCGCTTTAAGGGCCCCCGGTGTTGTCGGGTCCCACTGTAACTCCTCTTAAAAGGGCAACACCGCTCCCGTTGGTTCCGGCAGTGGAGCCCAGGAGGGGTTGGGGGTCCCGGGAGGGGTTGGGGGTACCTGGGTGATGCCGATGAAGGCGATGGGGTCCCCATGCTGGGTATAAACCTTGGTGAGGGGTTCCTGGGAATTTTCAGAAGTTCTGGGTGGTTTTGGGGCCACCGTGCTTTTTTGGGAGTTCCCAAGGGGGTTTACAGGGGTCCTGATGAGGGAATTTGGGTGATCCCGGGGGTGGAATTGGGGGTCCCAAGGCTGTTTTGGGGAACCTGCTGGTGATGGAGATGGGGACCCCATGACAGGTATGAACCTTCTCAATGGCTGTATGGGGTTTTGCGGTTTTGGGGAGTTTTTGGAGCATCCAGGGATGTGTTTGGGATCAGGGGAGGTTGGGGTGTCCCGGGGGCTTTGGGGGTTCTCGGCAGGTTTGGGGGTACCTGGGCAATGCGGGTGGCAGTGCTGGGGACCCCGTGCCGGGTTTGAACCTTCTCACAGCGCACAGGCAGTATCAGCGTGTTCAGGGAGATCCTGGGGGGCCCGGGGGGTCACCCCAAATCCCAGGGACCCCAAATGCTGAGGGACCCCCCGAACTGCCCTCACCGCTGGATCTGCTGCAGGCAGGGGGGCACCAGCACTCGGCCCCCACCCTCCACCATCACAGGGGGGCTGTGGAAGAAATCTGGGGGTGCACGGACAGGTCGGGTGGGACCCCCAAAGTCCTGGGGGAGGGGACACGGGGGGGACTTCCAGGAATTCCCGGTGTGGGGGGATGAGGGGGAACCCAAGAAGAGTTTGGGGGGCCTGGGTGGGTCATCGGGGGACCCCCAGGAGTCTTGTAGGGGGTGGGGAGGGCAAAGAACAGGGCGATCCCCAGGATGGGTTTGGGGGGGAACCGGATTGGAGCTCCCATGGCAGAGCTGGGGAGATCTGCCCATGGAATTCCATGGGAATGGCATGGCAGTGAGATCCATCCACAGAGTTCACATGGGAATTGGACAGCAGTAGAATCCATCCTTGGAAGTCTCTCGGGAATGGGACGTCTGAGATCCATCCATGGAATTTCCATGGGAATTCCCAGGTTCCCAAATTTTGCCCTCCCATATCCCACATTCGGATTCCCATATTCCCATGGGAATTCTGCCCTCCCCACCTTTACACTCCAGCACCTCCCGCCCATATCTGACATATTTCCGGAGACATTCCCTGCAGCTGTGAGCCAGGGAATTCATTAATCCCTCAGCCTGGATCTCAGGGATCCCCATGGCGGTGCCACAGTTGCCATCGCAGCCCCACAGATCCCCCAGCCCCGGCTCCCCCCGCTCAGCCCCGCTCTGGCTGTGCCGCTGCTGCAGCATCTGCAGCTCCCCGCTGGCCCCGTGCCGGTGCCGCTCCTTGTGCCGGCCCTGCCTATCCCAATATCCCAGCCCTGGCTATCCCAATATCCCAGCCCTGGCTATCCCAATATCCCAGCCCTGGCTATCCCAATATCCCAGCCCTGGCTATCCCAATATCCCAGCTCTGGCTATCCCAATATCCCAGCCCTGGCTATCCCAATATCCCAGCCCTGGCTATCCCAATATCCCGGCTCTGGCTATCCCAATATCCCGGCCCTGGCTATCCCAATATCCCGGCCCTGGCTATCCCAATATCCCGGCCCTGGCTATCCCAATATCCCGGCCCTGGCTATCCCAATATCCCGGCCCTGGCTATCCCAATATCCCAGCCCTGGCTATCCCAATATCCCAGCTCTGGCTATCCCAATATCCCAGCCCTGGCCATCCCAATATCCCAACCCTGGCCATCCCAATATCCCAGCCCTGCCTATCCCAAGATCCCAGCCCTGGCTATCCCAAAATCCCAGCCCTGGCTATCCCAATATCCCAGCCCTGGCTATCCCAATATCCCAGCTCTGGCTATCCCAATATCCCAGCCCTGGCTATCCCAAGATCCCGGCTCGGCTCCGCCCGGCCCCGCTCGCTGCGGCGGCGCTGGAAGGGGATCCCAGCCAGGGACCCCATGGACATGGACTGCGGGAAGCCCGGGCCGGGCTCCGACAGCGCCGCGTGCAGGGAACGCAGGGAGAGGAGAACTGGGGGGACATTTGGAGATTTGGGATCGGGGGGGTCACGGCTGAAGGAAAGGGGGGACGGGGAGAGCCGGGAAGGGCATTTGGGGATGCCAGGAGTGCCAAGAGGGGAGGCTAGGGCTAGCCAGATGTGGCATGGCTGGAGTTCAGGGCGTTCCTGTACCCAGGAAAGGGAGCTCCAAGGGTCCCCGCTGTCCCCATTGCCAGGACAGGGCAGGGAAAGCCGGGATGGCTGGGAATAGGGGTCCCGGCTGTCCTGAGTGCTGAGGAAAGGAGGGGCTGGCTGCTGGGAGAGGCAGGAATAGGGGTCCGGGGGGTAAATGGGTGAAGGAGAAGGGGGCTCTGGGGGCTGCGGGAGGCGGGATGGCCGGGAAAGGGGTGCAGGCGTTCCTGGTGCCGGATAAGGGGGTGCAGGGTGGGACCCACGGCCGGGAATGGGGGTTCGGTGGGATGCCGGCGGCCAGGAATGGGGGTTTAGGGGCCCCTCGGCGCTCCGGAATGGGCGATCAAAGAGTCCCGGTGCCGGGGGTCCCCCTCACCTCTCGCCGCCCACCGGGAGCGCACCCGGCCCCAGCGCTGGAGCCATCGCGCTGCTCCGCTGCGGCCCCGCCCACAGCCCCGGCCCCGCCCCCAGAGCCGCCTCCGGCCCCGCCATTGGCGCCGCTCTTTGCTGCTCGCCAGTGGCAGCCCGAGGCTGCAGTGACGTCACCGGTCGCCGGGCAGATCCCATTTTTCCTGCGGCTGCGGCTCCCCAGCCCCGGCGGAGCAGGAGCGGGCGCTGGGAGCCCGAGCCCCGATTCCCGATCTCCTTCTCTCTCTCTGCTGCTCTCTCCCTCTCTTTTGGGTGATCAGAAATGCCAGAGCGGCTGGAGAGCCCCGTGCCCAGCTCGGCTTTCCCTGGAAAGGGAGGCCTGGGGGTGCGGTGCCCCGGGATGGCCGGGAATGGGGCTCCGGGGGTCCCCAGGCTGACGGAACCGGGGGATCCAGGGCCTGGCAGGGGAGGATCCCCGGGAAAGGGGGTGCAGGGCGCTGTTGGTGCAGGAGAAGGGGGTGCAGGGGGTCCCGGAGCTGGGGAAGGAGATGCGGGGGGGTCCCCGGGCCCAGGAATGGGGATCCAAGGGGGTCCCGGGGGGCTCCCCAAAGCCCCTCCCAGGGCACAGCAGGAGCTGGGTCAGGAGCTCTGGCAGAGACAAAAGGGGGTGAGCCCGGCATGGGGGGGGACATGGGGGAGTCACAGGCACTCCCGGGGGGGGACACGACCCCCGGGGACCCCTCCTCACCTTCTCCCACGCACCCCAACAGAGCCCCTAAATGGATGAGCAGAGCTCGGTGACTGCAGTATGAAACTTGTTCAGTGGCACAGGAGGATTTAGAATTGAGGACAGGGGAAGGGTTTAACCCAGCCTCCTGTTTGAACAGCCTGGAGAGGGGGCTGGGGAGAAACCCATGCCTGCATTGAATTGAGAGAGATCCAGACCCGGGCTGGAAGAGATTTGAGACACACCCACCTTTGGACTTTGCTGTCCATAACACCCTGTCACATAAAGGTAAAACCTTACAAAAGAAAGGACTTGGAAAATCATGGTTTAGGACTTGTTACGTGGGCTTAGTGTAGCTAGCAGCTGGCCTGATAAGTTCCCTGGCAAAAACATCTTGAGAATGAAAAGTTTGTTAACATAACAAACTATTCCTGGGGAGAAAAACAAGTGCACCTGTAGTAACAAGGGATCTGTCCCATGGGAATCAGTAGAAAAAGTATGAAAACATTGTTAGAGAGAAAAGTTTGGACTGACGTGTACACTCACCATTACCAACCAGTGAACTGAGTTCCCAACCAACTGGAATTAAGCACGGTGCCTTCTGATAACCATGTAAATATAAGCTGTGTGCAATAAAGCTTTGGCTGTGATGGAAGAAGAAACAGGTGTCACTGTCCATCTCTACTGCGACACAGCCAACCAGGACATCGGGTCCTGCCGAAGCAGTGGAAAGAAGCAGCTCTGGTGGCCAAGTGGCACGGCCCATTCCAAGTGTCCCTGAGCACAGAAACAGCCCCAGCACAGCTGAACACGGGGGGACCCCTCAGCCTCGGCTCAAGGGCTCTGCAGCCCCGCAGATTTGGATTTCCCGGCTGCAGCAGGAGGATGGGAGCCGCCCCTGAGCCTGCACTGAAGGCAAGGCAGCAGCAGCCAGGGCTCCCCAGCGGGGGAAGCCCCTGGGGCTGCCCACAGATCCTCTGCTGAAATCCTCGGCCTGGGCACCCTCCTTTGGCATCTCCAGCCCCTGCGGGACAATCCTGGCTGGCACTGCTGGAGCTTCAGGGCTTTCTGTGCCTGCCCTCGCCACAGCTGCTGGGGAAGGCACCGGGAGAATTCCACTCTGGCTCTCAATTACACTCACACTCTGGGCCGGCTGGGATTAGAGTATTGGAAAATAGACCAAGTGTAAAATTATTTTTTATTTGATTTCTCCAGTCAGGCTTGGTTTGCATTTACCTTGAGGAAAGGAATTTTCAAGGATTTTTTAAAGGGATGTTCCACCACTCAGCAGAGATGAGCTTAACATCTCAACAGACTGGGAAGAGCCCAAAAGATTCCCACAAAGACAACGACCATCAACAAAACATCAAGGCCCCACAGCAAACATCAACCAACATCTACCCCAGACACTGCCCTGGCACAGCTGGAGACACCTGGTCTGGAAAAGGCTGAGCAGGAAATCCAGGAGTGCAGACCTAATTCACATCAGAATTAGGGGTGCAACAGAAATCCAGGTGCAACAGGAAACCAAGCACTAAGGACGCCACAACTTGGAAACAATGAACACTAAACCAATGGATTTCTATGGGTTCAGACTGTATAAAGTTTAGGAAACATCTAGTAAAACTCACATGTCATGGAATGATTTTCTCTGCACATGCAGACTATGTGTAGTTGAAATGATTCTGTTCAGAATCAAGGAATGCTTTATTTCTCTAATAACATTGTTGGAGAGTTTTTGCTTTTCACAGTTTCAGTGAAAGGATTACACCATTAGAAGAACTTTAAGTAATAATTCTACTTTTCTGTTCGCAGTTCTGTTTGGGCCAGGGGTGTGAGAATCAGTTTTAGACAGAGGAGAAGTATTAGAAAATACTTGATTGCTTTCTAATTTTTGTTTTTATGTTTGTGCGTGGCTCTTAGTGATGACAAAATTATGGTATGGGTTTTTCCATGTTCACATTTAAGCTGCATTTTGAAAAGTAGAAGAGTTTGAAAAGAGTCCCTTTAAAAGGTAAACAGTTAATAGAAAATTGTTTAAAAAAAACAACAAAGAAACAGCAGATAGGGGAGGGAGCCCTCCATGTGAGTCATCCCATGGCTGCCCTGGAAGAGAAGCTTCATTCCAGGCAGCCAGGACAGGAGCTTTAGAAATGCAAATTAACACCTCTGGGGCAAAGCATGGACAATGTACCCGGGTGTTCCTGCCTGGGGGAGGAATTGGGCTGAATTCCTCTGCCCCTCACCCCAAGCTCTGCCTGGGGGCACAGATGGAATTTGCACAGCTAAAGGCAGAGCCCATGGTGAGGATATCTGACTCTGCAGCAGAAATTGGTTAAGCTAAAAAGGAAAACTGCAAATGGAGATTGTTGTGAAAATTTCACTATAAAAAATGGGGGAGGAATCATCCCACTCCCCACCCCAACCTGTGCTCTCACTTTCTATGTTATCCAGGGTGAATTAGAGCACTGGGGTTTTTTTTGCTACCCCAAGTTAAGGGAAATCAGTTGGGAATCCAAGTATGTGCTGATTTAATTAGAGAAAAGCCCAAAATTGATGCAACCCTGGCTTGAGGGAGCACCCAAAAATGGGGAAAAGATGAACAGCCACCAGAACAAATCCTGCAACACCATGGGCCAGCCCCGGGGAACCCTAACAAATTCATATCAGGTACCAGAGAAACCATTTATTATTTCCATGGCATAATTACATTACAGGATGTCCTTAAAATAATCCCCAACCAGACAGCTCCAGTTCCTGACTTTCTTCACAATCAATCCACCGAGATGAGGAACACAACATTTCACCATGGGATGGGGTCAGATTATCTTTTAGCAGAAAAAGGAGGCAGCGTTTGTGGAAAATTAAATGACTCAAACTGCTGTTGGCAAATAGGTCACAGAGGAAAAGTGGAGAAACAGATAACAAAAGATAGAAGAAAAGAGCTCATGTACCAGTCCAAATGTGGAAAGGATGGGCATGGGCAACTTTTTGTGGTTCCCTGGCAGACCATGGGTTAAACGAATGCAGTTTCTCCTCTCATGTGCTACAGCAACTCTCATCTTTTCACCATGCACACACCTTGCTGAGTGCAGCTCATTCAGCAGCTGAGCAAGGGGATGCAGGGGGCAGCCAGGCCTCCTGAGCCACAAACGGCTACAAAAGGACAGCGAATGAGGGCACTGAGAGCAATCCCAAAATCAAAGAACACCCAGGAAGAAAAAACAGAGTCAATGAGTGAATCTGCTTGCAGATAGGGCCACGGACTTGCACATAAGGAAGCAGTGGGAAAAAGCATCAGTTTCAGAAAATGTTACCAATTGACAAGGACCGCTGCTCTGACAATGTCCCGCTAAATTCCTGAACTTCCAGAAGAACAAAGACTTAACAGAGCCATCAATATCGGATGTTATACAAAAGTGGTGGGTACATATTAACCGGGACATGCAGGAGGCAGATGGGGAAGTCTGAACCTTCCAAGCACCTCCGCCAGTGGGGAAAGGGACAGGGACACGCGGCCGGGAAAATCAGGACAAAAACGAGGCCGCGTCCTCCAGCAGCTGGAGAGAGCGCACGGCAAATGCCCCACGGCCTCTCCCTTTGGGCAGCAATAAAGTCACTCTCACACCGCTCCTCTGCCTCCTTTGGCCACACAAACCTCTGGCGCCGGGAATTTTCCCGCCCAGCCCCGGGCACAGCGCAGCCACCTCCGGGCTACCGACACGAAGCGGGACGAGCCAGCGCTGCTCCGGCACCGGCTCCTGCCGAGGCCCCAGCGGGAAGGAGACCGCGGGCAGCCGCTCCCGCAGCGCCCTCACGCCAGGGCCAACACGGGCCGGCCACGGCACAAGCCACCCGCCACAGCCCCCTGCCGCCCCCTCCCGGGCCCGCAGCGAGCCCCGAGCCCCCGCAGAACCGAGCGCGGCTCCCACCTGCGATGGCTGGGGCCGCCTCCGAGCTCCGCCGCCGCCTCACCGGGCTCCGGCCGCTGCCGCCGCTGCCGGGCCCGCACAGACGCTCCGGCAATGGCGGCTCTCCTGCCCCACGGCCGCCCTGGGGGCGCCAGCGGGGCCGGGCTTGTCCCCGCTCTGCCCAATCAGCACGCGCCAGAGCCACGAGTGACGGCAGCAGCAGCCAATCGCAGCCAGCGGCGGGCTCTGCACACGGCACAGCCCCGCCCCGCGCTCTCAGGGCCCGCCCCGGGCTGTGTGAGGGGAAGGGCGGAGATGAGGAACAGGCCTGGAACGGGCCCGGCCCGAGCCGCCATTGAGCTCCCAACACAAACAAAGTTCTCCGCAGCTCCCGGCCCGCTTTTCCCTGCCCTGGGTGTTCGGTGGCTCCGGCTCAGCGGGAAGCCCTGGAGCCTCACTTCTCCCACCTCTAATTAGGTGCCTCAGTGCATCGCTCGGATTTCTCCCAAAAAGGGAAAACTGCCCCAAATCCCTGTGGATGAGTGGGGGAGGAGAGAGATTTCTGGCAGAAAACTCCGAAAGCTCAGAGAAGGATTGTGAGAAGTAAATTAATAGCCCTAAAACCAGCTTCCCCCCACCCCTCCCTCCTCCCAGCTGTGCCTCCTACCCCGGCACTGCAGGTGCGGTGAATTAAAGCGCCAGGAGACCTTCTGCTCCCATTAACAAGCCTTTATTACAGAGAACTGGGCCTGGAGGTGGGGGCTCGGGGGTGCGCGCTGCCACCGCTGCTCCCCATGGTTGACATCGAGGAGGAGGATCACACAGGCTTGTCGTCATCCACTGTCAGCAGAACTGGAGCCTCTATCCTCACCAGAACTGCCCAGAGACTCTGTCTCAGGCTCGAAAGTCCAGGGGTGTCTTCCCTCTCAAGTCCTGCCCAGGTCATGGCAACCAGCTTGCTGGACTGAGATTGGCGCACCCAGTCTCCCCAGGTCCCCACTGCCTCCACAGTGGGGTCCTCCAGATGTTCCCTGAGAGTGGCTCGTTGTCCAGGACTGTCTTTGCTCCCAGGTGGTAATATGATTTTAATATGCACCCGTGTGCAAGTCTTTATGGGAAATGGGGAAGTTCATCCTGGGTAGCAGCAGCTAAATTACCCGATGGGTTGGGAGGGGGTAAGGGATGGGGATACAAATGCAAGGATAAAACAAGTACAAATTTCTTAACAGTGAATCCTTTTGGGACTTACAACACCAAAAAGAAATAAAACAAATATGAACTTCTTAACAGTGAACCCTTTTGGGACTTACAACACCAAAACCCCTTATCCAGGGACCCAAACTGGGATTGAAACAGGAACATATAATTTGAACATTGGGATTTTTATTTATAACAATATCCCCCCTCTTTTAATTTGACCAGGCATCAGCCTGCGTCAACTTGTTGTTTCAGGCTCCTGGTAGTGAAACTTCTTTAGTCTTTGGTGTTGGTCATATACCCTTTTTGCTGCTTTCCACTCTGAACTTTCTAACATTAGGATCTTAGTTTTTCCATTCTCTTGGGTTATTTCTAACGAGTTGCAGATCGTGCTGCTAGACTGTATTGCTGAGGTAATTATTCTGATCAAACATGGGATGATGCAGGGAAGAAATAACAGTCCTGCTACTCCCGCTGTACCAATGAATGCCACCTTTTCCCACCAGCCCTTAAAGGACCAGAAACTATCCCACCAATCAGTATTCAGGATCGGCATCCATTCTTGGTTCCCTACGTAGGAGATTTTTCTGATCTCTTTAGAAATGTTCCAGATTACTTCACTTTTATCATCTATTTCTAGGCAGCATTCAGAGGTGTTGAACTTCCCACAGATTCCCCCCTCATCAGCGAGAAGGTAATCTACTGCCAGTTGGAGTTGGTACACCAGGTACATCAGGTCTGGGAGAGGTGGTCACTTATATGATCAAGAGCCAGGGCTGTTTTGTTCCATGTTATTTCAATTACAGCTTGGAGCCTGATTATTCTGTTTAACATGTATATTGGGGTCCTATATCCCCAGGACCCATCCTGGGCCCAGGTCGCTGGCCCATAAGTTCTTATTATTTCCTCCAGGGTCCAGACTGTTCCTTTCCAATTCTGGGTCCCTCCTGTGCTTATTACACTTCTCCTCTTCCTTTTTAGGGGCCTCTTTAGGTTGTCATATGCTGGTACTCCAAGCTCTGAGCCAGCCTCTTTTGGGAGCAGGAAGAAAGCTGGCTTTATCACCCCAATCGTGCAGCTACCTGACCAGTCTCCTGGTAGATGTGTATAAGCTGCATCCTCGCAGATCCAAAAGAAATCATCTGGGGCTTTCCAAAAACCTTCCCTGTCTTAATAAGGGTTCTCACAATACTTTGATAGGCTTCTAATTCCCCAGAAGGGATTGATCCCTTTTTCTGCACATTCATAAAGGTTATATCCTTTGTGATGAATGCACCCTTTTTCCCTCTTCTCTAAGGATCAATATCTTAGGTTGGGCTCCTGGGGGAACCCATTTAGTTCCTAGATTCTTCGTTATATCTTTTGCATGCCATCTGCCCCACCAGGGTTCTATATCTTTTTCCAGTTTGTAGAATACAGTCTTCCCCAATTACCTTAGCCTTTAATTCCCATTTTTCTCTTCTCCTATACCCTGGTGTGCTTTGGCCTTCCCCAGTTCATTTTATGCTTAGAATTTCTCAAGGTTTCAAGCTAATTCCCTCCCAGGGCCAAATATCAGACATTTTAGTACTCCCACATACCCAACAATCAGTTATATTTAATTCCTTGCTGATGTTTTCAACCAAATCAATGAACAAGTTCTTCCCACTCAAATTTTCCCATTCTTCATTTCCCACCCTCATGTCCACTCTTTTCTCCTTTACCACATCAGGTTCACCTTTTACTGGTTCGTTCTTTTCAAAGCACAGCCAAGTATCCCTCATGGGACAGTCTCCCAAAAGACGTTCTCTAAAAGTGGCCATATTTCTGGTAATCCAATATGTTTTTCTGTTTTCTTGGCATTCTTCTAATTGTGATTTGTTATAACAAGAAGGACTCAAATTTGTGTGGACCCTTACCAGGGACCCTAGATTTTCCCCATCATACAAGGGATAATAACATTTCATGCAAGAGTCTGTCCCCATGGCATTGGTGAGGTGCATTGCTATCACCAGACCTACCATGAGCCTTGTGATGATCCTTTTAGTCTCCCTCCAGTCCGTGACTCCCAAGAGTCCAGCAGGAACCACGTTTGATCTCCCCTGGTCTTGCCTCTTGGGGTTTTCCTCACACTCTTTTGGGGGTCTGGGTCCAAGGCTTACAGCTTTATTATTTTTTTTGTCCTTCTCCTTTTTACTGTTGTCGGTTTTGGTCTTGGGAAAAGCTGCCCAGGGAGGAATATAGTCTTGGCTAGGAAATTGGAGCCTTATTCGGGGGGGGAGGGGTTCTTTTACTTTTTCAACTAATAATAATAATAATAATAATAATAATAATAATAATAGTTATAAGTTAACGACAACTGGAAAACACCTTAACATTAGTTCACAGACTTTAAAGAAACACTTAACCACAAATGTTGCAGCCAAGAGAACACTTAAGAACAACTGTTGTAATTCCAGTTCCTGGTTGGGGACTTTAGTCTCTGGGTTTCCTTCTTAAGGTTATTTTCAAGTCCTTGGTGTTGGGGACAACAGTCCAGTTAGAGGGATCTTTTTCAGAGTTTACTTCCCCATCTGGTGGTGCCACTGGTCCTTTAACTCGACTCACGTGTGTCCACCCTTTTTCCCGGGTTCTCACAGCCGTATGTGTGGTGAGTTGAACTTGGTAGGGTCCTTCAAACTTTGGAGTGAGAGGAGAGTTAGCCCAAGATTTTACCAATACCCAATCCCCAGGGTTGATATGGTGTGTGTCTACCTCAAAGGGAGGAGTTTGAGGGAGATACCCTTTTTTCCTGAGGTTTTCTAAAGTTTTAACAAACAGTTTCCAAATACCTCCTTGAGGTTTCTTCCCCTTCAGTATACTGGGCAGTGCTGTAAGGAGTAATTAGGAAGGGGAGGCCAAATAACATTTCATAAGGGGATACCCCTAAATCTGCTCAAGGTCGGGTTCTTATCTGTAATAAAGCCAAAGGGAGACATTTTATCCAATCTAATTTAGTCTCCAGAGTCAGCTTGGTTAAGGTCGTTTTTATGGTCTTATTCATCCGTTCTACCCGACCGGAGCTCTGGGGATGCCATGGGGTGTGTAACCTCCACTTTATCCCCAGGGCTTCAGTGGTTTCCTGGAGAACACGGGCAGTGAAATGGGGGCCTTGGTCCGAGTCTATGTTATTGATTAACCCATACCTGGGGACAATATATTCCAAAAGTATTTTGACTACTACTCTCGCTGTTTCATTCCAAGTGGGAAAAGCCTCTGGCCAATGGTTCAGGTGATCTATGATCACTAGCAGGTGTTTGTATCCCTGTCCTAGAGGCATTTCTGTGAAATCAATTTACACATTTTGGAAGGGTCTCTCCGCTAGTTCCCTCCCCCCTGGTACGGGTTTCGTCATCACTCGTTGGTTTACCCTTTGACACATTACACAGCCCTGAGTGATGGCCTTTGCTATATCATAAACCCCTATGCAGATGTTCTCCCTCAAGAAATGGTCACATAGACCCTGCGTCCCCCAATGTGTCAATTTGTGTATTTCATCCAATACCCTGCTGTTGCAGTCCACAACTCCAGGATCTCGTCCAGGGAAGGAGCAGGATACTGGGGACCAGCATCAAACACCAACCGAGACGGGCTCCCGTTCATGAAACCATTTATTCAGCATGGGAACAAAGTCAGGTCCAGAACAGAGAGCCCTGAACAGAGGCACAGCAGGGGTTTTTGAGGGACAGAACCCCCGAGGGTTTCCACCTTTGAGGGTGGAGTTCAGGGTCAGGGAGCAGTAGAAGCACAGCAAGGGAGAACCCCCCAGGGACTCAAACCCAATCAGAACTCCTGGGCTGCCCTTCTCAAGGGGTTTGGGGTGGGACAGCGTAACTCTTTGTCTCCCTGAGGCTGCTGCCACATCTGCTCCTTTCTTATTTATTTATTTATTTATTTATTTATTCAAATTTTAATTAGGAGCTTAAGTTGTTTCCAGACATACACCTTAAAATATCACCTCCTCCACAGAGCACCCGCTTTGCTTTGTGGGACAACAGAAACTCAGTAACAAAACACATTAAGCAAACAGAAAAAACTAAATTCAAAACAAACACTTAAATCTCAGACCATGCTGAGCAAATGAAACAGTGATGGTACTTAATGCAAACGTAATGGTTTTTTAGTTCAGTCTCTTCCAGTTTAGTATTCTCTTTGAGGAAGGGTGCAGCTCTTAGATCTCCTCTCACGATGGGCAGAGTTCTTCCATCTCCAGTTTCGGCTCTGGTTCCCATGTGGGCATCGCTGCTTTAGATGATCTCGGTGAAACACTGGCTCTGGGAGCTCAGTTCCAGTTTCGATCTCCCCGGAGGAGGTGTTGCCCAGGATGGAAAAGGCAGAGCCCCCAGGGGTGGAGCACCGAACAAAGGGGTGGGAGCGAAGCAGGAGTTACTGGGGGAAGGGAAGGTTCGGGGCTGGAAAAGAAGGAGCAAGGTGGGAAACAAGGGATCCCAGACCGCGTGGCCAGAGCCATCTTGGGATGGGGGGGGTCCAGGACGGAATTTCCCGGACCAGGAACAGGGAATATGGAAAGACAGGGGGTGAAGGAGGACACCGAACAGCGGGCAGACGGCAGCAGACCCGCATCACTCTGGATGTTCTCCGTCCCTTGCCTGCCTTCAGGAAAACAGGGGATGGGATGGCAGAAAGACACCGGGGTGATGGGGAGTTGGCAGCAGCCCCAAGCCATCTTGGCTTTTTTCACCCTTTGTCCTGCCCTTAGGAACAGAAGAAAGGGGAAGGAACAGGGAGGTATACACCAAAAAAAAAAAAAAAGAACTTCACAGAAGACAAAAACAGTCCACCAGAAGAGCCATACCGTCCATAATTGTCCATAATGTTAATATAATCGTCCATAATGTTAGTATCGTTCATAATATGTCTCGTTGGGTGATGTAAGGTGTCCCAGCGTCTGGTCCCGACTCCCACACCTCCGTAACCCCTTTTCGTCCCCATGCCCAAGGCACTCCCAACCCAGCCTTCCTGCCAGGTACTCTCGAGTCCTCATTTCTTAGGCGGGGTCTCGCCGGCTCTCAAGCCATCAGCCGGTGACTTATGAGGTGTCCATGGAGCCGGGTCCTGCTGTTCTCTTGCTTCGCTGGATGCCACGCATTCTCTCACCATATGTTGCAGTCTGCAGCTCCAGGATCTCGTCCAGGGAAGCAGCAGGATTCTGGGAACCAGCATCAAACACCAACCGAGACGGGCTCCCGGTTCACGAAACCATTTATTCAGCATGGGAACAAAGTCAGGTCCAGAACAGAGAGCCCCGAACAGAGGCACAGCAAAGGTTTTTGAGGGACAGAACTCTTAAGGGTTTCCACCTTTGAGGGTGGAGTTCAGGGTCAGGGAGCAGTAGAAGCACAGCAAGGGAGAACCCCTCAGGGACTCAAACCCAATCAGAACTCCTGGGCTGCCCTTCTCAAGGGGTTTGGGGTGGGACAATGTAACTCTTTGTCTCCCTGAGGCTGCTACCACAACACAATAATATTTTTCCCCTGATCTATCATGCTGAGCACCATGCAAGGCTGTAGAGAGGTCAAGACAACCTCTGTTTTTAAAACTCTGCCCTGCAGCTATTCCTTACGGTGCTGTCAGCAGGGAAGACATTTTGTCTTCTAAAACCTTACCTCTGATAGTTTTTCCCATCTGAAAACTATCTGGGCCAGGGGCAGCACCCAGGGACCTGCCCTGCCTGCGGGAACTTATACCTGGATCTTATAACTAAGTATCAGAAACAAGAGCACACACTCTGTATTCCAGACTCCAACATTTTATTCTTATTCTTAATTTTCCATGTTTTAAGTACTACTATGTCTTCATCTACTTCAGCTTCTACCTCTTCTTCCTAATATTCCTACTCTTATTCTTTATCATTTTTTGGTTTCTGGAGGGTCTTATGCAGGTTCTGGGGGGGGGAGAGGGGGGCGGGGTTTGGGGTTTTTTTCTTTCCTACTATTACTTCCTAAACACAACTTTCTTTTCTTTTGTTAGAATTGTGTGCGCTGCAGTCCAGCAGGCCGCCATCGTGTCCTGGGAGCAACACCTCCTGTCTGTGTCCATTCCTCATGGCCAAAGTGCCCCAGGATCAGCATGGAGTCCTTTCCGGAGGAGAGGAAATGGCCTTGGAGTCCAGCAGGGAGGAGCTGGAGCCAGTGTCCCTGCAAAGGGCCAAGAGCCGTGTGGCTGTGGCCCTCGGGGACCCGGTGCAGGGGTGCCGCTGGCGGTGCCAGGCTGCCGCTGGGAGCCGATGACTTTCCAGGTGCCTTCCCGGCCGGACGATGGGCCGGGATGCGGCGCTGAGCCCCGGCAGTGAGGGTCCCCCTTCGGGTGCTGCTTTGGGCTGCCGTGTGCCCTCAGGGAGCCGCCCTGGGGGTGCCGCAGAGCGGCCGGGGCTGACTCGGCCCACAGGGCCAGCGCAGGCCGGGGCAGCCCGTGCGGCTCCCTCGGGGCGCCGGGCAGGCCGCGGGGCAGCCGCCATCTGCAGCCCAGCACTGCTGGCAGCGGGCGCTGATCCTGTGGCTGTGCCACCAGGCAGGGGCAGCGGAACAGCCCCCACAGTCCCTGCAGTGCCCGCAGCCCCTGCAGCCCCCGCAGTGCCCGCAGCACCCGCCTCAAGAGCGAGCGGCCTTTCCTGTGGGGAAGCGGCTGCCCAGGAGAAGAGACATCTTCCACCGTGGCTTGGGCTGCCAGAGGGCCAGGCCCGGCACAGAGTTGCTCTTGCGGGCACAGCTCGGGCTCCTGGCACTCCACCCAAGCTTCTCGAGGGACAGGCAGCAGGATTCCCTCTTGGGCTAAATCTGCCAGTCTCTGCTGCCTGGCCTCTTCTCCTTCCTCGTGCAGCTCCAGGACGCTCACCTCATCCCAGTCATCGTCCTCCCGCTGCCAGGCCTTGAGCTGGCTGCACAGGATGTCGCAGTATTCCCTGCTGTCCTGAGCCAGCTCTCCATCACTGTCATCATCCCAGCTGGACCTGGAGGATTTTCTCTTTGCTTTGCCTCCAGTCACCTCCTGGCCATCCTGGCACAGCTCTTGCTTGCGGCAAGCTTCCCAGCCCAAGAGTGCCCGGCGGCTCGTGCCTTCTCCTGGGGACAGCCGCTGCTCAGGAGATTCTTCCCAATCTGAGAATTCCTGACAGTGATCGCTGTCCGCCTGCCACGGCTCCTGCTCCCTGCACTCGCCCCACTCGGAGACAACTGGGGAGGGCTCTTGCTCCCTGCCCTCATCCCAGTCCCGCAAATGCCAGTAGCTCCCCCATACTTGGACCAGCTCTTGCTCAAGGCCTTCATCCCACTCAGAGAGCTCCTGGCAGCTCTGGGCTTCTCCTGGGGACAGCTGTGGCTCAGTGCAGGCTTCCCCTGGAGTCCCTTGCTGGAACTTGTTCATTTCTCCTTGGCAGAGCTCTGGCTCTTCGTCAGCGCAGGACTCCATGGCTCCTCTCCTCCCTCTGCTCGCCCTCTCAGCCTCCTCCTGCTGCTCCCTCAAGGCCTGGGCTCTCTGTGAGCCGGGCCAGGGCCTGGGGGGCTGGGACTTGGGCTTCGCCTTCTCCTCCTCCTTGCCTGCAGTCCTCTGGCGCACACAGGTACCTGGACACAGCCACTGTCCTGGGACTGACCCAGGCCCCACAAGCCCTTTATATACCCCCCAGCTGGGGCGGGGCTCTGCCATGTCACAATGGACTTTGGGCACCGCAAGGTCCCGCGTCACCACGGCCCCTGACGCCCCATGCCTGTGTCACAAAGGCCACCCCAGCACCCCGTGCCTGTGTCACAAAGGCCACCCCGCACCCCATGCCTGTGTCACAAAGGCCACCCCGGCACCCCGTGCCTGTGTCACAAAGGCCACCCCGGCACCCCGTGCCTGTGTCACAAAGGGCACCCCGGCACCCTGTGCCTGTGTCACAAAGGCCACCCCAGCACCCCGTGCCTGTGTCACAAAGGCCACCCTGGCACCCCGTGCCTGTGTCACAAAGGCCACCCCACACCCCTTCAACAGCCCAAGGCACCAGGAGTGGCCTGGAGCAGCCCAGGCCTTGGGGGATTGCAGCCCCTTCTTCTGAGCCGCTCCTTCAAATGATCAGGAGTGGCTGGGGCCAAGTGAAGGTGCAAAAGGAGACCGTGTGTGTCTTCGTTTGAAAGACAGGGGCCTGCTAAGGAAGGCAGGAGGCTCCTTTGCAATGGAAAATGTAAACCCCCTCGCTCCCAATTATTATCCCTTTGAAAGGCACTCTCTGGCAAAGATAGGAGGACAGGAAGAACAGTTTGTGCTGCTTTTGCATGAATTGCTATTTGGTGAGCAGGGAAGAAGTCCCCCATGGAAATGATTTTACTGAGAGGAGCTGCTAAGCGAGAGCTGCCCCTGTGCCAAGCAAAATCCAAGAGCTGGCTAGCTGTGGGAACTGACTACCTATTAAAGCATTTAAAAAGCTGGATCCACCTCGGTGAGATTGACATTTTGCAGACAGGCAAGCCAGGGAAATCTCTCTCTTGCTTCCACCTTTGAGGAGGTACCCGGCTGCCGGTCGGGCCGGGCCCCGCTGCACTGCGGCCCTTGCAGTCGTGCTGACAGTGGCCGCAACAATCCTTAAAGCTTCAGGGTCCCCTGACACCCGGGCAACCGAGGAGGAAATTAAAGGAGCGGGTTCGCTGGAGTCCCCAAAACCAACTGGAATAGGAAAATCAAGTAGGGATGAGGCCCTACTTGTTAATCCTGTGGGACAAATTGCATTACAGTTCAGTTCCACCAGTCTAACCTTTTACACATAAACCTTGACAAACTCTGGGGCTGGGATTGGATCCAGCTGCTCCCAGTCTCCTCTCTTAGAAGGAATTCAAAAGCCGAGGCGTCCTGGAGGGGTTTGAGGATCCTTGATGGCTGTTGGGTGTCATTACTCCACCTCATGACCCAGCAGGAGTTTCTCCAATAAAGAAATAAAGCTTTTGCCTGAAGCTCCCACTCTGCCCATGACAGGAAGCCCTGGGAGTGTCTGTGACATCCCGGCTCTTTGGCAGCCTGGGGACTCCTGGGAGGTCTCTGTGTAGCCCCTGGGAGTGCCTGTGACATTCTGGCTCCTGAATAGCCTGGAGACACTTGGAATGTTGCCATGGAGCCCATCTGAGGGCTGCAACAAATCTGAAATGTAGTAGGCAACCATCACAGTCCCTGTTGCTATGGTCAGTCCCT